>NC_046989.1:21653592-21726092 GCF_009769545.1 Cyclopterus lumpus
AGTGTGTACTTTATAACACAAGTACAAATAAAGTGAAAGTATCTATCACTATCTGATGCACCCGATGGTATACCAATCTTGTGGTTGTTAATGTCTGAAATCTTTGCTTAAAATATGACCCCCAAGAGCATCATGAAGGAGACGAGACAGAACCGCTTCCATCCATCCAGAGTAAGAACTCCAGTCTAATTGGTCCTCCATCCACCTCTTTACACCCTGCTCTCTTCCCTTCTGAGACCCTTCTGACTGCCCACCCCTCTTGTGCCCTCATTACTGTCCCTGGGCTTTGTGTGTGTGCCTCCTCACATTGGAAAGAGATGAGAGAGCAGTCAGAAACGAAGTGGTGCTGTGCTGTGATCTCTGCTTCTGTTAGGCACTGTGTGTGTGTGTGTGTGTGTGTGTGTGTGTGTGTGTGTGTGTGTGTGTGTGTGTGTGCTTTGTATGCACACTGGTGAGTGTGTAGATCCAAGTGTGTAAACAACAAACAGGACTTAATTTTTTTTGGGAGGTTCCCATTGTCCGTGGCTTGTCTCCGTAAAAACAGTTATAATTTCCTTCATCCACCACAGAAGAAATAACCACTAGTTCCACTAGGAGCATTTCAGGGGGGCGGAGCGTCTCAACGCTGAGTGGCTTTCGCAACTTTGCGAGTTGCGGAAGTTTCGCAACTCGCCATTCGCGTCTATCGCGCCTCCCGGCGATATTCACAACCATTCGCATCTGTGCATTGACTTTGCATCGGATCTACTCGTGTGAACAATTTGCAACGCGTTTGGTGTGAACGCCTCATAAGAATGGAACCAGTCTCACTCCCAAATGATGACTTGGTCAGTGGTGCTACCTTCCAACCTGTGAGGCTCTCAGTGCCCTCTAGTGGCAATGGTGTCCACTAGTAACATGCTTAGTGTCCTTCCAATGGAGGTTTACTCAAGCAACTAAATGAATTGGTCAGCTTCAGGCAACAAAATGTTCGGTTCAATGTTAACCTAAAAATGTCACAAAAACCTAATGTGACATATACTTGCACAATAAGAAACATAATTATGATCTTATCAAGTACGTAAGTTACGTAACAAAAGCATGGTTAAGTCGACGTTAACCCACCTGAGGCCGTGGATGGGTTGACTTAGCTGGTCTCACAGGCCGTGGTTACTGACAGGCCTTCATCAGTGGGACATGTCATCCACTCATGCCAGGAAGCATCTTGCTCACATTGGGATCCGAATGTATCTGTGGGACGGCCTCAGAGTCCCCGTTTCAAGATCCCACAAGCTACACGTTCTCATCAGCATCTGCTGGATTTAATGCCAGAGGCGCCTGACTCTCAGAATCAGTCACACAGCAGTGACGGAGAAGCGATGCCATTTTTTTTCCCACTGAAGTGTGCTGGAAGCTCAGAACCCTCACGGGACCCGGTCCGCCAGAGCACAGCTCCTCAGGCGGCCGCACACTGAGGGACTGAACTCTAAGTAAACTAATTAAGAAAACTGCCGAGGAAAGTAGGATCAAAATGGGCTGCACTCAAATGCCAACTCGTTTTGACGGACGGCGTGAAAGCTTTGATTAAAAAGCGCTTGATTTGATTAAAGCTGAAGCGTGCTGCGATGAAAGAGGCTTTTATTTGATAAACATTCGTAATGTCCGACTCGAGCTGCTTGTTCCTCCCACTCACAGGCACTGGTGCGATTTATTAAGACTTTTTATTTTTTGTGATTTTTTATTTTTTGTGATTTCACAAAATACGTGGTATGAACGTCCCGGGCAACAGTAGTAAGTATTCGTAACTAAACACGCTTTAACAATCCTGCCCTCCCACTGGGCACATATCAGATATGTGACCTGAAAGGCTCTTTAACCCAGCTGTGCATTTATTTAATGTAAATTGATTTTTAGTTTTACTTTTTTTAAAGAAAAGAGCTCAGATGCAGCTCCCGTGTTAATAATTTGTGAACGTTAAGTTGGAACCAAGCAGTAAACTGCACTTGAGCGGCGAGCATAGATTGCTGACTAATAGTAATATTTGTGTATCATTTGCACATTCTCTTCATCACCGAGGTAACAGACAGGTTAAATGTACTGATGAGCTAACGCATGTCATTGTCAGGCGAGTGAAATAGAGCTGCACGGAAGATGTCTTCTTTTTGTACGCTCACCTATGAAGCCAAGGGGATGTATCTCTTCTTTTTTCCTTTTCTATTGCAGAAAATAAGCTCTGTGGCAAACAAACGTTTATGGCACTTACACGTTTTGTTCAGCAAGATAATCTTCACAAAGGAACGAGACGATGAAGGAAATACAAAGATGAATATGAACAGCATATGATTTACAGATTTGTGTCACTATCACCTCCTAATCGAGGACAGAAGTGAGTCTGCGGCGTTTGAGGTTGTTCGGAGCCGACATGTAATCAGCTTTCAGCGGCTTAAGCTTATTGTGGAGGACAAACTATTGTGACTCAACTTCATAAGTCATGATGTCAGATTCCCTTACACAAATTAAATTAGCGCTAAAATAAAAAGAGCAAAAGTAATCTCTGCTCTCCGAACCTCTCTCTCTTCAGACGAGCAAAGAGCCCCATCTACGCCAGGTGTCCCCCACCCTCACCCCCAAAAGGCGAGTCAAGTCTCACTCGATGGCCCCGAAATAGCCAAGGCTGAGAACAACAACAACAACAGGCTCACAACATAATGAATCGATCCGCAGATGATCTGCTTTGAAATAAGAGCCCAGGTTTCTATCGGGCCGGTCTCATCCAGCATGAACAATTATTATAGCACAAAATTGTGTTTTTAAGTCAAGAGGCCACAAAAGCACCAAACTCGGTAGTTTTGTCAACTAAGGTTTTGTTTTTTTGTTTCCTGTGAAGGAAATTATTTAGAAAATACCTTCTATATTTTGTTCATTTTCTGAAAATGATGAAAATAAACCTTCACAATATGTCCAGCAACTGACCGGGTCAGGCTAGTTTTCACGGGAAATGCCTCTTTGCTGGTGAAGAAGTGGTTGATAACTTACCAGCAGACATAATCACACACACAGCCAGAGGTAGTGGAGCTGAGCTTTTAACACAGACACACGTGTACATGTGCATCAGATTATGAAAAGGAAAACGATGCAACCGCCAGACAGAAAGCAAAAACAACAACAATGAAAGTCCAAATGATGAGCTCATATTGATCCCACACACTGAGTCCAGCCGAGAGAACACCTGAGAGGGGAGAGAGAGAACGAGGGAGAATCAGGAAAGACAGGAAGATGAGAGATGGGCGGAGAAGGGGGAACTCCTCTTTGACAAGAAAATAACAACCGCTGTTAGGCTCAGCTGGAAATGAATATTAATAGTGATGCATGACTTCCACTGGAAGCAACCCAGATTTCCACGGTTGTCGTCACACATACTGTACGAGACGGTTTGATGCTGTTCAAAAGGTCTGGGGCTGCTTCGGGTAAACTAAACCCATTTAATAACGCTTTGTCTGCTGTAGAAACACGATCATCCACATCTTCAGCATCCATCTGCCAACACCTCACTGATTTCATATTGGCATGTTTTCAGCAACACAACAGGGATCAAAAATACAAATGCATGCACATGAGTGGTTTGCTGTTGGCTTTAAAAGCAGTTTGCATTGAAATACGTCACGTAGCAAAAACACTGTACAAACACTGCGTGAGGCGCTACCTCCAGCCAACCATCTGTCCATCCAGACCTTGCATTAGCATTTAAATATGCATCTCTATATGTTCAAATTATAAGGGCATTTCTCTAAACATACAACCTTTCAGAAAACATGATGGTGCAATAATACAGCGTTTCTACCCGGGAGCACTGGAAGTGAACTCCCTGTAGATTGAAGCCCCGGGGCAAAACAGCACCGGGCGCATCGTGGACGCTTCATAAATAATAATGACGATTACTCGCTTACCCGCGGGATTGATGTGTGGTGGGACAAGTCTGGCAGTTCACATCCACCAGAGTCTCGAAAAGGGAAAGGAGACTCAGACCTAACCCTAACCCGGACAAGCGGCCATCTCTTCACACGTTATCGCTTTGGCCAAGTCACAGAAACGGGGAGCTTCTCAGTGAGGTGGACAGTTATTAATGGCAGTTGGCTGAAGCCGGCTGGAAAACCAGACACACATCTGCAGCATCAGATTATTGTACATTTTTCTAGCTGCTCTTGTCACATTAATATGCATCTAACCCTGTGTGCTATTGTATCGTCTATGGAAGTGTGACGACCTTGAATCTGAATTTGAAACAGGGAGGCTCTCTTGCTGTCAATGTCTCCTTCCTCCTAATGACCAACATAGACGGACTGTGATTGGACGGGTTTTTGCGAGACGTCCAAAACCAACGTAACCCGGGAAAATATCTGGGGAGGTCATTCTTAGGGGACCGGGAGTTCTAGAAGTTTGACGATGAAGCACATCAGGTGGCCAGCTAACCGCTAATGCACTAGCCAGCCAGAAACATGGGCTGTTTATCAATACCAAGTAAACGAAGTACAGACTTGTGTACTTCTGGAGGACGCAGGACGGTCTTTCTGCAATTGGAACAGCAGCTGACTTGATGATGTCACCACGTCAGCTGTTCTTGCTCATGAGTTTACTCCAATTATTCACTGTAAAGTATTTTTACAGTTAAACTAAATATATGATTACCCTGCTTTTTTCATTATCCTTTATTTATAATTTTATTTTCAATTGTGTGTATATATATATATATATATATATATATATATATATATATATATATATATATATATGTATACATATATATATATGTGTATGTATGTATGTATACACATAGACGACAAAAAAAAAAAAAAGATAGACGACATACGCTCCTCATTTACTAATCCATCTTCCATAACTACACCTCCAGTAACTTCACCTTCTTCCCCCTTGCTTTCCTCTTTTATCCCCCTGTCTCCTAATCAAGTTCTTTCCTTGGTAACCTCTGACCCCCCAATCACCTGCCCCCTTGACCCCATCCCTTCTCACCTTCTCCAGTCCATTGCTCCGGACCTTCTTCCCTTTCTCACCCATCTTATTAACACCTCCCTCTCAACCGGCTGTTTCCCTAACTCTCTGAAGGAGGAAAGAGTCAACCCTCTCCTGAAGAAACCCACTCTCGACCCATCTGAAGTCAATAACTACAGACCTGTCTCTCTCCTCCCCTTCCTTTCCAAAACTCTAGAGCGAGCTATCTTTAACCAAGTCTCCTCCTTTCTTCACTGTAACAACCTTCTAGACCCTCACCAGTCTGGATTCAAGACCACTCAACAGAGACTGCACTCCTTGCTGTCTCTGAGCAGCTTCACAGAGCAGCCTCTCTCTCATCTGTCCTCATCCTTCACACTAGAGCATCCTCTCTCCTCTGTCCTTATCCTTCACACTAGAGCAGCCTCTCTCTCCTCTGTCCTCATCCTTCTAGACCTTTCCGCTGCCTTTGACACAGTGAACCATCAGATCCTCTTGTCCTCCCTCCAGGACCTGGTATCTCAGGCACCGCGCTCTCACTCTTCTCATCCTACCTCACCGACCGCTCTTACCGGGTAAGCTGGAGAGGATCTGTGTCTGAGCCTTGTCCTCTGACTACTGGGGTCCCTCAGGGCTCAGTCCTTGGTCCTCTTCTCTTCTCTCTGTACACCAACTCTCTTTCTCTGTCATTCTCTCGCATGGCTTCACCTACCACAGCTATGCTGACGACACCCAACTGATCCTCTCGTTTCCCCAATCTGAAACACAGGTAGCAGCACGAATCTCTGCCTGTCTGACCGACATCTCTCAGTGGATGTCTGACTGACATCTCTCAGTGGATGTCTGACCGACATCTCTCAGTGGATGTCTGACCGACATCTCTCAGTGGATGTCTGACTGACATCTCTCAGTGGATGTCTGACCGACATCTCTCAGTGGATGTCTGACTGACATCTCTCAGTGGATGTCTGACTGACATCTCTCAGTGGATGTCTGACCGACATCTCTCAGTGGATGTCTGACCGACATCTCTCAGTGGATGTCTGACCGACATCTCTCAGTGGATGTCTGATTGACATCTCTCAGTGGATGTCCGCTCACCACCTGAAAATTAAACCGGACAAGACTGAACTTCTCCTCCTTCCAGGAAAAGGCTCTCCCACCCACGACCTGACTATTAACTTCAACAACTCAGTGTTGGCCCCGACTCTGACTGCCAGGAACCTCGTGTGACACTCGACAGTCAACTCTCCCTGACCTCCCGAAATTTACCCACAATCCTCCGCACCTCCGTTTGCTGTGCTGGCTCCTCATTGGTGGAACGAGCTCCTCATTGACATCAGGACAGCAGAAGTCTCTACATCTTCCGTCGCAAACTAAAAACACATCTTTTTGACTATACCTTGAGGTAGCGCCGTAGTAGCACTTTAGTAGCACTTAAATGTCTCTTACTGATAGCACTTTGTAGTTTAACACTTTAGTAGCACTTAAATGTCTCTTACTGATGGCACTTTGTAGTTTAACACTTTAGTAGCACTTAAATGTCTCTTACTGATAGCACTTTGTAGTTTAACTTTATTGAAGAAATTGTACTTTCTTGATTCTTGTTGTTCTGAGTTTGGACTCATGGTTTAATGCACTTATTGTAAGTCGCTTTGGATAAAAGCGTCAGCTAAATGACATGAAATGTAATGTAATGTAATGTGTTAGAATGCATTTGTCACAGGCTCCTCGTTGCTTTCCTCCCTTCCCTTCCCTCCCTTCTTCCCTTCCCTCCCTTCTTCCCTTCCCTTCCCCTCCTCTCCCTTCATCCCTTCCTTTCCTCCCTTCCCATCCCTTCCTCCCTCCCTCCTACACGTTGCGGATGTCAAGGTGAAGCTTGCTCCACATTCCAGACACAGACAATCCGATTTGAGGAGTCGTGGAGGGGATTGATGGGAGAGGAGGGTTGGTCCCCTTTTGAAGTTTCAGTACAAAGGTTCTCTACGCCCCCCCCCCCCCCCCCCCCCATCTCATTCTCGTGCCTGCTCGCTGCGTCCGCCACGCGGGTCACATCCATCTCTCCCTGCGCTTTGTCTTTTATCTCCCCTCTTGTGCGCGATGGACACGCAAAAGCTTTTTTATACACACAACACATATAAGCCGGCAGCAGTGCAGGTGATGCAGTCTGTGTGAAGTGTTGTCTGATGTGGGGCCACTGAGGCCTGTCTCCATACTTTGATGAAACTCTGTGAAGTTTGCCAAGACACAGGACGCAGAGTGTAGCCCCGAGTGACAGACACGAGATGTGCTTGTGTCGGTAGATACTTTGTTCTTCTTCTATTCAGTGTACACCAAGAAAACAAAGACTAACTTTCTATGCACATAAAAACGCTTATTTCTGTCAAATTTAGGTCACAAATGTGTTAAAATCCATATTAAGGAGCACCTTTTTAAAGATAATCCATGTGTGGCATATAAAGATACAAGTGTGCTTTTGACTGGTCACAATGAAAAGAAAATACAGGAAATGAGCGTTGCGTGGTGGAGGGACATAAAACAATGCCAATGGGAAGGGAGTCAGGAGCCATTGTGGGGTGGGGAGGGCCACAATTAGACACGCTCAGAGCTAGTGATGTAGTATAAACTGTTAGGTGAAATGAACGCAGGGCATGTTGTTGTTAATGTTGTTGTCTAATGTTGCTCCACCCGCCATGACAAATTTCTTTTATGTGAAAACATGCTTGGCAATATAATGTCCCAAATTGTTATTGATAAGTTCCGTTTGTGAGGTGTTTACATATTGTATGCACTTAATTTAAGACCAACCATGAATCTTTTTTTTTCTTAAACCTAACTAAGTGTTCTTGTTGCCTCAACATAATGTTAGTTTTGTTGCCTAAACCTACACATTAAATTGTTCACGTGGCGGCGGCATGTTTTAATTCTTCATATATTGCGCTTGTAAGAAGTCGTAGTAACGTGTATCTGTGACGCTGCAAATGAAAGGAGATGACGTGGGCAGCGTGCCCTCCATGCTGACTGCAGGAGCACAAACTAAAGTGCTTTTTGTTTCATGGTAGATTGTGAAAGGGACCTCTTTCCTTTGGTTCAGTCACACCATCAATAATCAATAATAAATGTTCATCTCAGTAGTAGAGACTCACTGAACTGAATGACGCCAAGTGGTTTCTGGGGAACTCCGTGGGTCCTGGAGGGTTATTTTAAGGGATCCCCTCGATGAGGGATTTGATTTCAAAGTAACTGAATATACTAGAAATTATCCCAGTTGTTGCAAAAAAACATGAAGGGCCATTTCAATTCTAGGTTTTAGTATAGCTTGTGCCAGTACCCTATTAATTGGATAGTACAATACAGTATAAATCACTGGAATATCTGGGGTCATGAAAACATTTGAGGAGTCTTCTGATGTAACGGATGTTGACGAGGTGACAATGCACATGGTTGAGAGTCCACGCGCTCTGCTTTTGGTTGATCACACATAGGTTATGTTTGCATGGGGAAACAGAATGGTTATTATTGTAACATTTAGATAACCTAATCTGATTCAGGGACTGTTATTCTCAGGCAGCCTGCTGATCCGGGAATAGATTATTTGAGGCAAAAAACCTTCGGGAAAGGACTGTGTTAATAATGTAATTATGCACACACACACACACACACACCTACACACACACATCAACTTGCTCCATTCTGTCCAACTAGGTTACTCCCATGCAGTGGTTTAGTCCAATCCAGTAGCCACCATACAGTGGTTTATTCCAGTTACCCAACCCCCATGCAGTGCTGTTGTCCAATCAGGGTTGAGCCAGGAGTGGTATATAAAACCAAAAAGGCATTGCTGAGAGGCTGTGCTATTTAGTTTATTTGTTTAGCTCATTTGCTCTTTTTTATTTTCCTGAGACTTGTTCTTCTGCTCTATTCCATTGTGATATTTAAGTAATATAACAAACACCTTTTATGCATGGATTTCTGCCTCCTGAGCCAATCCTGAATTCACACAATTAATTTATTTTTGTACTCACTGCCATACTAAAATCCCTCATTTATTTGGAGTTACTACCAGTAATGCGACACCCTGGAGTGGCAGACAATCGACCACAAACACAAGAATGGCACCTGCCCCTTTGCCACTGTGGACCTCAGGGGCAAAGCTGCCATCACGTGTAGTTTGGAAACATTGAAGATGGCTCGCGCTCTGAAAGCATCTGCAGCCGGAAGCTGATCTGTGTATATATATACATTGCATTATACAGTAGTGGAGTCATAGAGTTATTCATATTCTCAGTATTTGTCAGTATGTCAGAGCTGACACCTGCTATATGGGGACCTAGGTATGAGTGAGTGCCTGTGTATGGAGACATAATTTTTTGTTAAAATATTTATATATATCTTGTATTTGCAAATGTGTGCTTGAGACCCCGAATTCTTTATATATTTATATATACATATATATATATATATATATATATATATATATATATATATATATATATATATATGTATGTATACGTATATATATATATATATATATATATATATATATATATATATATATATATATATATATATACACACATACATACATACATATATATATATATATATATATATATATATGTATGTATATATATATATATATGTGTATATATATATATATATATATATACACATACATATATATATATATATACGTATACATATATATATATATATATGTATATATATATATATATATATATATATATATATAATGTTTTTTGTATTATGAATTACCAAGATGACAGAAAACAGCACTCAGTAGAGTGCAGAGCTCTAAGTGTGTCTGCAGTGACCACTGCTGTCATGTGTGATTGAACGAATACAAACCATAATTGTCTAGACGGCTCATGGCCGCCGCGTCCTGAAGCACGTTGCCCAAGGCGAGGCGGAGCAGAGTCCTGCTCTCCAGATAATTCCAGACACCACTTCGTAATCCCACAGATTATCGCATTACTTTTGCCCAGCGGCGAGGTCCACCTCGGTTTGTAACCAAGGAACAATTCATAATCCGTAGTGGAAACGAGAGTCCAAAGTGAAGCAGTTGTTGATCACATGCGGCCCTACTGGCCGTGAAGAGGAGTGAGTAGTCAGAAGTCAGTGACCTTATAAAACAGTTGATACAATTATGGTTTTACAAACGTTCCAATTGCCGCAACAACAATAAATCCTTGAGCATGCAGTCGTACACGAGAACAAAGAAATATCTGTCCGATGCGTCCAGTAGTTTGAGAGATTAGCCGGGGACAGACCGACACAGATATGCACAGGCACACGAGACCAAACACATCATCTCCTGGCTGTAGACGATTAAAACCTATTTGTAATGGTCGTGACAAACACCGTTTTTCAGCTCAGGTCAAAGACGTTCAGTGATGGACCCATAGCTGTGTTCCTGCTGCACCATTACCAAAAGCAATTGCTTGGAAAATGTAAACGGCATTCTCTTCTTGGTCATCCAAAAACACGTGCACAGTTAACATACCCGGACCCCATTCAATTACTGTAATTAGCATATCTGTATAGACTGTCTTCAGCACTGCATCCTTATAATCATTGTCACTGTTTACCACATCAGCGACAGGCACTGGGCTCAATGAACAGTATTAATGAGCCTGTAGGATTGGGGTTGTTTTATTACCATATACCAACTATTAATGCATATTGATGTTGTTATGGTGTCGATTCTAAGTCTTGAATAACTAAAAAGAGAATGTTGGATCAATGGATGGCGCTAGCAGTGAGTTCATTACCAGGATGCATAGTCCATTATTTTAAAAAGATTATGAATAATATTGGAATGAAATGGGGTTTGATGTAGTGACGACTCAATGAGAGAGCCAATAATAAAACAAGGGTATTCTTTTAAGTGCCAGAGCAACACCAATGGCTACCAGCGTGCATGTTTTTCCCAAATGTGGACAGGGTATAATCAAACTGAACGTCCAGGCCTCTCAAAGATGAGGGTCTGCTGAGGAAAGGGTGGAAGAAGAGGACTCGTAGGCGTGTCAGAGGTCTATGAATATGGGCCAAGAGCCCAGGCAGAAACAGGAACAGGCTTGAGTGCTAACTCGGGTAAACACCACAGAGAGCAGGCTGTTCTCATACTCCAAGAAGCAATGCACTATAATATGTGTAGCAGCTACATAATCAATTTGTAAGTAATCCACATAATTGTGCATGATGAAGGGTGACCAGGTGTAAAGAGTGTTAAGTCTTTGTTGGGCGGGCGGTGGAAGGGAGGGTCTAAAACCACCAGACTTTCACCCAGGAAGCCGCTGTTGGTATTCTCTGTGAAACCCACGTGTGCATGTTGTCACCTAACTTCCGTAACACAAACCACAATATTGATCTAGTTTTGTACACTGCAAGTACTAGTATGATGCTCGTGTTGCCGCACGTTGGTACGAAAACAATAACAAATCACTTCTAGCTACATATCATACATTATACAATCCATAAGAAAGTAATTCAACGCTTATGGAAAAACCTGCACGTCCAATTCCAACATTCAGTGCCACTATAGGAAATACTGTGTATTTAATGTAGCACGGTTGAAATATTAGACAAAAGGGTTGAAATACTCACACCAGATTAATTTAAAATTAAGAACCCCATTGGACAAAACACCTGTAACGAGATTATTTGAAATGACTAGTCACACATGAGAATACTATGGATTCTGGTTTCAGTTGCTAGAGACAATAAGAACAGCTATTTGTGTCGTTTTTTTATTGTAAAATATAGATAATAGAGGTCACACAGAAGCTAAACAGTGCCTCTGTGAGTCGGAGTCAGACTTAGTAAGCATTGCTATTTAGTGAGAATGGGTTGAACAACCAGGTGTTACCTTAAGCAACACAGCCTTGCAAAGATTTTTGTGAAGCTTAAAATGTATTTATTTTTGCTTTATTGATTCATCTTTAAGGCAATCTCAGAAGTTGGAGTTTGTAGTGTCATAGTTTTGACATGGCTGGTGGGCTGAGGCACTGTGAGGTGCTAATTGTAGCTCATCTTGTTCCCTGCTAGGTTGGAGTCCCGTCATGTTTGGCCTTGACCCTGTCACATGCTCTCATCACGACGTGTCTTTCTATAGTCAAAAAGATATTCTCACTTCTACAACCTTTGACTGCTGACAACCAAAATATAAAACAGTGACTGGGGAATATTTTAATCAGCATTCATTCTTCATTCTATTTAGCTTTCCAGGTGAAATCTCAAAAGGATTTTAAATGACTTGAATACATCTCTAAATGATTTTCTCCATATGCAGTGTGTCCCCAGTGACCATCCCAGCTGAAGGCAAAAACTGCCAATGTCGTCAGTCTCAAAACTCGAATGCATCAGGGCTTTTGGAATATACCGTGGCCTGGGGCAGCTGTCCTCACCGACTCAGGTGGAAAGACAATTTCCTCAACTCAATTGCAAAAATGTCCAATTTCATGCTTATCATCCCTGCCCTCGGGGTGAAAGGGCATCATCAGACAGCGCCGCTGAATACTGAGACGAATAAGAGCAGCCTTTGATGTTCCAGCTCAAGGGAGAGTGGTCTTTCAGCAGCATGGCAATATGGAGTATGCAATATGCCACTGCTGTTGTCTCAGATCCTCATATCTGGAAAATATTAATATTTGAGTAATTTCTCAGCTGGGTTGATATTTGAACAGAGAACATAGCTTTTGACATCATGGGTTTATTTACACTTTGGTTTTATTTTCACTGTACAGTCTAATGGGTAGCTACTTGCGCTACTGTTGCGCACGATTTAGCATTATTGTGTCCCATATAGCCATACTGTTGAGCAAAAATGTCATAGGCTCTCTTTAAAGTGTTGATTTGTGTAATCTGGATGTGTTTATTGAATTTTTTTTTATGATTCTGAGGAAAAAGGCTGGGAAAAATTCGGGTGAAAATTAGTCCAGTCTGTGTGATGCTCTCAGCCCAGTCATCCCAGTGTCCCCAGGTCAGATCTCCTGTACTACTACTAAGAATTGCCAAAGAAAGAAATTATAAATCCGACGCACTGAGGCTCAAAATTAGAGAAGTTGGTGTTTGTGGCCCACCGTGTAGTCTAGTATTGTGTCAATTTCAAATTCAGTTTAACATCTAACTATCAGGATAATGAATATTATGTTTCCCACCTTTGCAGACACCCTCTTATTGTTTCATCTGAACTGTGTTTGAACAACTAAATGAACCATGGCCTGTGCTGCATGGCATATCAGAGGAACATGAATCATTAAAAGCTCGTAAAATATTTACAATTACTTTTTGCCAACCTTAATTACAGTTGCCTGTTCTGAAGGGATTTGAGATGGTAATTGGCGACTGGGTTTTTAACATTTAAAAAAAATCTTGGGGAAGGAAAAGCTGCTGCAGTTAAATGGAGCCAAGCTCCATCCAGACTGAAGGAGTGGACCCAAATGATTTAGAGAGGAGTGTGGTGTACTTGATGAGGTTGAAAGAGGGGGGAGACCATATATGTCCTGGTTGGCAAGGTAGCTCCTGTAAATCTGTGCTTTCATCTGCGGTCGGCTTGTTGCCTTTTTCCTATTTAAATATATGCGTGTTTGCCAGCGTTTTAGCTCTACATGCTGTATGTTGGGTTCAGGTTTGTATGTTGTTACTACCACTGCAAATCAGCTTTCTTTTTCATATTCCCTATGAGAATTAATTTTCATGGTGATGTACTGAATGCTGTTTAAAGGCCCTTTTAAGGCCCACACGATTGCATAGCCATTGTGCATCATGTACATCGTACATAAAACCAGTGGAGGTCAGCAAAAACTAGATTTTCAGGGCGGGGGGGTTAAGCTGTCTGTAATTTATGGGTCCCTGAGTTTCTTTTGGTCCATTAGTTTATCATGTCTGTATGTGACCCTCCGGTCTTTCAAATAACTCACACATCCGAGTCATTAGATGGTCGGAGCTACCGGCATAGTATTAAGACCGAGAAAGTCCATGTGGTTTGTTTGGAAGTCAAGGTTGGGTCAAACAAACGCATGACATTCACCCAGGACACAACAAGTCAACATTCGTTACTTAGTTTCGTTACTTAGTACTTTAGTAACGGCAGTTAATTGACTATTATTATTTTACATAACATTAATTACCCAAATCTTGATCTTTTCATTTTAGGTAAGTAAATCTAAATGTAAAAAGTAGGTCAACCTACATTTGAAGACATTGTGCATTAACTGAAACGATGAAAGGTGACACTAGAGGAGAATCCTAGGGCAACATAGTTTGAAGCTGAGGGCCACTGACCAAGTTGTGTCACGTTAGTAACCCTAAAATCAAAGTAAACCTTTGTGAGGAGATTATTTTAAAAGAGTCCTACGAGCGTCAACGTGACATGTCCTAAATCGGTGGTTCCACAAGCGTCACAGTTTGAAATGTGGGGCCACTGACGTGTTGACCTTGGATGCTACAGATGCTGTAAGACATTGTGTAGATCTTTTGAGTGGTGGTTAAGGGTCTAGGTTTCTGTCTGGTGTGCTTTTCACAAGTGAATCCTATGTATATCTATATTTAATAAACCATAACACATTGACTTTGAGTGTGTGAATGTGCTGCATTAAAGTCAGCTTTGGACAGGAATATCAGAGGCTGTATCTCTTTTCTAAACCCATCTGAGAGGTTTGAACCCAGATTTCTGAAGGTGTCAGTTAGGCAAATCAAAGTGCTCAGTAAGGGTATAAATCTGTCTCATGAAGCCACCCTGCACTGCGGGAGTCTGTGCTTTCATACCTTCTGCCGCTCTGCAAGCTCCACAACCAGGTGTGTGACAGCCAGGAGTCAGCATACCGGGGGAGAAACGGAGGCTGTGAATCTGGTGTGCTTGCCCATCTTTTGTCCCGTTCCCGACTCTTTACTCTTTATTTACTTAATTCCCTCATTAGTTGCAGTATTTGCTCTGTGACCCAGGGGGGTTCGTACTCTGCGTCCCTCAGAGCGTGGCCCCCATGGTATGTCCCATATTGAGACGCTCTCCAGCCTCGTTCTAGCTGTGAGTGAGCACGCTCCGTGGCGGGTGGCCTCGCTAATTGGGAGAGGTTGAAGTCCTGTGAAGCTCAACCTGGAGTGTGGGCAGGAGCTCCTCATTTACCACGTTGCTTCAAGTAGTCTGGGAGCCTCAGCACGGGCGTAAGGGAGGAAAGAAGAGCAAATGAAAGAGGCTGAGCAAAGACACTTCTTCTGAAGAGAGTGACATTGGCTGGAGGGGAAAAATAAGACCATTTCACAACAGAAATGAATGGCTCTAATGTGTACAAAAGAGTTGCTGTCATTGGTGATAAACTAAGTAACTGTACATTCTATATTTCTGATTCAGGTTCTGCTTAGAACATGTTGCCAGCTGATGTTAATACTCCTCTGGATGCAAAAAGGTCTGGTTGTATAGAAGTCTATGAGAAAATGACTCTACTTCTCTCTTGATTTATTCCCTAAACATGAGTTGATGGTCTCATTTAGTAAACTATCGTCCATTTAGAGTCAAACAGACCATAAAGCGGAGTGTGCTTTAGGGCGGAGCTACCTTGTGATTGACAGGTCGCTACCGTTGAAAGAAATTAAGATGGCAACGGCCAAAATTCAGAACTCGAGGTTTCAAAACAACAGTACAACTACGTCTACTTCTTATATACAGTCTATGGTGTCAACTAGAGCATGTCGTCACGAGCCTTCAGTCATACATCTGGTTATTGATCCATTCATTTGGAGGACTCCTGGTTTATGGCTGAGCTAAAAGCACGCCTGGGATGTGTGTGTGCCGAACCTTTTCAATCTCCTTTAGAGAAAACAAATGTCTTTAATTCAATTCAATTCAGTTTATTTTGTATAGCCCAATATCACAAATTACAAATTATCCTCAGAGGGCTTTACAATCTGTACACATACGACATCCCTGACCTTTGACCTCACATCGAATCAGGAAAAACTCCCCAAAAATAACCTTTGACAGGGAAAAAAGGGAAGAAACCTTCAGGAGAGCAACAGAGGAGGATCCCTCTCCCCGGATGGACAGATGAATAGATGTCATGTGACCAGATGAACAGAGTTACAGAGTTACATAAACACATTACATGAATATGACAATGTATGAATGGAACTCCAATCCATGAAACAGAAGGAGGTAGAGAGGAGGGGGGGCGGGGCATCAGCAGGGCCAACGCGGGAGGCCGGTTCACCAGGCATCAGACACCTCCAGGTCCAATGGACCCTATGAGACGTGAAGTCACAACGACTCCGGGGAGGAAGCAGAGTTAATAAGGTGCAATGGAGAGATGTAAATTCATCCATAAGGAGAGAGAGAAGATGAGATAGGTGCTCAGTGTATCCTAAAACATCCCCCAGCAGCCTATAAGCCTATAGCAGCATATCAAGGGGCTGGACCAGGGCAAACCTGATTCAGCCCTAACTATAAGCACTATTAAAGAGGAAAGTCTTAAGTCTATTCTTGAATGAGGTGACTGTGTCTGCCTCCCGGACTGAAAGTGGAAGCTGGTTCCATAAAAGAGGAGCTTGATAACTGAAGGCTCTGGCTCCCATCCTACTTTTTAGGACTCTAGGAACCACAAGTAGCCCCGCATTTAGTGAGCGCAGCTCTCTAGTGGGGCAATATGGTACTACAAGCTCCTTAAGATATGATGGTGCATCACCAATCAAGGCTTTGTAGGTGAGGAGAAGAATTTTAAATGTGATTCTTGATTTTACAGGGAGCCAGTGCAGAGCAGCTAATACAGGAGTCATGTGATCTCTTTTCTTAGTTTTTGTGAGTACACGAGCTGCAGCATTCTGGATCAACTGGAGGGATTTAAGAGACTTATTAGAGCAGCCTGATAATAAGGAGTTGCAGTAATCTAGTCTGGAAGTAACAAACGCGTGAACCAGCTTTTCTGTATCTTTTTGAGACAAGATGTGCCTGATTTTTGAAATGTTACGTAGATGAAAAAATGCAATCCTTGAGATTTGCTTAACGTGGGAGTTAAAGGACAAGTCTCGGTCAAAGATAACTAGAGATTCTTTACAGTGGTGTTGGATGCCAGGGCAATGCCATCTACAGAAACCACATCACCAGATAATTGATCTCTGAGGTGTTCAGGGCCCAGTAAAATAACTTCAGTTTTGTCTGAGTTTAACATCAGGAAGTTGCAGGTCATCCATGTTTTTATGTCTTTAAGACATTCTTGAATTTTAGCAGCTGGTTGGTCTCCTCTGGTTTGATGGATAGATATAATTGAGTATCGTCTGCATAGCAATGAAAGTTTATGCAGTGTTTCCTGATAATATTGCCCAAAGGAAGCATATATAAGGTAAATAAAATTGGTCCAAGCACAGAACCTTGTGGAACTTCGTGATTAACGTTGGTGGTCATTGAGGCTTCATCGTTTACAAATACAAATTGAGATCGATCTGATAAATAGGATTTAAACCAACTTAGTGCGGTACCTGAAATGCCAATCGACTGATCCAATCTCTGTAATAGGATGTCATGATCAATGGTGTCGAACGCAGCACTAAGGTCTAATAATACCAGTACGGAGATGAGTTCTTTATCTGATGCTTTAGGAGGTCATTTGTAATTTTCACCAGTGCTGTCTCTGTGCTGTGGTGTTTTCTAAATCCTGACTGAAACTCCTCAAATAAACTTTTCTGATGTAGAAAGTCACACAACTGATTTGCGACTACTTTCTCAAGGATCTTAGAGAGGAAGGGAAGGTTAGAGATTGGTCTGTAGTTAGCCAACACCTCTGGATTAAGAGTGGGCTTTTTCAGGAGAGGTTTAATTACAGCTACTTTGAAGGAATGTGGTACATGCCCTGTTAGCAAAGACACATTAACAATATCCAACAGAGAGGTGCCAATTAAAGGCAACACATCTTTAAGCAGCCTTGTTGGGATGGGGTCTAAGAGACAGGTAGACGGTTTAGAAGTAGAAACCGTTGAAGACAATTGGTCTAGGTTAATGGGAGAAAAGCTATCCAAATATACACCAGGGCATACAGCCGTTTCCAAGGCCACTCCTCTTGATGACAGATCGGCAGTAGTTTAGTGATTTATTAAACAGAAACTTGGAATAATTCAATTGAATGGACAGACCACTTCACTACAAATGGCGAGGAGGTCTGACCCAGAAAGATAGTGCAACATAGTTTTATACGTCTACAATTATTGATGACATGTTTGCCCCTCATCCCCCCTCTCGCTCCTCGCTCCGCCCCATGGCGTCATGCAGACAGGCCTTGTCTGCCTGACAGATGTCACAGAGGTGAAAGTGGCAAACAGAAAGGCAAAATAGACAATAAAAAGATCAAATATGTATTGTCCCTCTTGGCTGAGATGAGCTGGACTCTGCTTTCAGAGTTCAGTAACACAGTTACACAGAAGAACACTATGATCCATTTCCAATGGCAACAAATGTCCATTGTGTTCATGAATTGTGTTCACCACAAAAAAACACACGGACGCTTTCATGCAGCTCGCTTTAAGGTGATCCACGTGAAAGTGCATCAATCGTGTCATCCAACTCTCGGTGAACGCAAATGAGTTCATTCCACGCAACATTTAAAAAAAGGACATAATAATGTCTTGTTTTTGTGCTTCCTCACCAACTCTACTATGACTTTCTTTCAACAGAAACAATTATCACTTTTTTCCACATACTTGTCTTCCACAGACTAAACTATAACTTTTTTCACATATTATGTGTAACATATTTGTTTTGTTACAATTGTCAAATCAGTAAGTTATATGTTTATTTTGAAACAGGACGTTTTATTTTGAAACAGGAAATGTCTTGTAACTTGTTAGGGGACTTGTAATCAGGAAGTGAAGGAAGAGCATGGCTCAGTTTACAATCCAGTTGAGTCTGCTTGCATCTTATGCCTTTTGATGGCATCGTTGGTATGTATTGATTTGTTTTATTGTTACTTATGATCGCAGATGATTATTTTTGTGACAATGTTTAGGTTGGGAAGTTTTATGCACAAAGTCCATCGAGTCATAGTTAATGACTACTCCGCTATGAATGTTGTTCATATGACAGAATAAATATGAATAAATAGTTGTTATGTTCAAATACAGTGGTTTATAGGAACATATGTGTAAATCAGTAGTAAATACATAAAAGTAGCGGTTAAAAATAAAGCAAGTTATTTCATTGAAGAATCAGTATATTTACATTGTGTGTATGTGTAAGGTTAAAAAGGAAGCATTTTGTTTGTATTCATTATGCCCTTTGTGTGTTTTAGTTTGACTCTTTCTTACGTCAATAAACCTGGACAACAGACAACTGATGTCAGGAAGGAGTTTGTCTAACTTGGTGTATCACGGCACATGAAGGCAGCATCATATTATTATCTCTTTTTTTGTTTTACATATTTTACAATGCCTTTTTTCCACATACTATGATGTTGTTGTTTTGTTCACATACTATTCTACTGTTCTTTCTTTCGACATAGTATCCTGTACTTTTTGTCAACAGAATATCTTCTACTGTAATGAGCTGGACTGCTACTACATCATTAAGCTCTGTGCATGCTGTTGTTTGTATGCGGCTGGAGTGGAAGGCTCAATTCCTGCCGACTCGTTGAATGAAAATGTTTAGATGTCCAAGAAAAAAACCTTTCCAGCCCATCAGAATGTAGAAAACACACAATGATTACATTTATTGTTAAATTATATTGAATAGCAACCTAGTGGAAATAATTTATTGTTGATACTGTCATTAGGTCTTATTTTGATCCATAGTTCGGTCCATATGTATCAACCTACCTCACTAATCAACAACTAACCAGGAATGCTGGAGGTTATTGCTATCTTTGTTGCTCTCGTTTCCACATTCATCCCTTCCTTTCTTTTCCACTCCTATGCAATTCATATATAATTCATGCAGAAATATTGGATTTTGCAGGGAGCACTGGCGGCTCAGCAGACCAAGAGCCAAACTGGAAGTCTACTTTTTGTGGATTTAGATCTGGCTCGTAGTTGTCAAGCAATGCTGCATTCTATCTATCGGACGTGGCTGCAAAAGCTCCGCCTTCAAATTGAATTATTTGTTAAGTCATTGTTTGTTCAGCCAAGGTGGAACTAATTTAAACTCTCCTAATGCATGTGTTCTATTTAGGTATCTTCAGTTTGAGATGCTTTTCAGTGTTATAGCCTTTCGGGAAATGGTTCACACAGTGTAATACAGAAGTGTTTTTCAATGTTCCGTATTTTCACGATGAGAATAGTTTCCCAAAGTTGCCAGTGGGCTAAATGCTCCCTCGGCCCCCAATAGGGTGTCACTTCCACTACTGTCGTAGTAGTTCGTGTCATCAGTGTGCAGCCAGAATAATGGACAGTGTGCAGCCAGAATAATGGACAGTGTGCAGCCACTTGTGTTGATATGAAAGTGGTGAGAATTCTCACTTTCTTTACTGGTTGCTTTTTAAATTAAAAGTTTGGTTCAGATAATAAGTGCAGCTGTTTGTTTCATTTTTATTCTTAAATATCGATAATACAGAGGTCATACAGACGCTGAAGCGCACCTTTGTATCAGGCCAAGGGGCCACTTACCAAGTGTTGGTACTTGTTTGGAAACCAGGTGTTAACTTTAGCAATCCAGCCTTGTGAAGATGTTTGTGATGCTTAAAATGTCATTTATTTTTGCTGGCACAGAGGTGTTGATTCCTCTTTAAGGTAATCTCAGAGGCTCTGGTTTGTAGTGTTGTGTCTTAGTTTAGCCACAGTAGCATACATATGATCGTATGCAGACATTTAGGTCTTCGTTAATGTACACATTCAGTATTGCATCGTTCATCCTGCTGTCAATGTACCAGGCAGCGTGGTCGCAGCTGTTCAAAGTGTTGAAAATATACATTCAATTCTATTCAGTTTATTTTATATAGCCCAAAATCACAAATTACAAATTTGCCTCAGAGGGCTTTACAATCTGTACACATACGACATCCCTGACCTTTGACCTCAAATCGGATCAGGAAAAACTCCCCAAAAAACTGAAAAAAAACCTTTCAGGGGAAAAAAGTGAAGAAACCTTCAGGAGAGCAACAGAGGAGGATCCCTCTCCCCGGATGGACAGATGAATAGATGGGATCAGGACCCAGGACCAGCTTCAGACACCTCCAGGTCCAATGGACCCTGTGAGGCGAGAAGGCACAAAGACTCCGGGGAGGAAGCAGAGTTAATAATGTGCAATGGAGAGAAGTAAATGTGTCCAAAAGTAGAGAGAAAAAAGGAGAGAGGAACTCAGTGTTTCCTAAAACGTCCCCCAGCAGCCTACACATTACCCCCCACGTGAATGCATCCGACCCAGCGGGTCGGATCAGATGGGTGAGGGGGGCGGCCCCCGGGCAACGCAGCCAGAGAAACAGACCTCTAGTCCCAGCTGGGCACATTCCCAGATGTGTCCCTCTGTAAACACACACACACACAGTCTGTGATTGACGGAAGAAAATAGTTGTTTCTGAGATGGTGGAATACAAAATACAGGTTGTCCGTGACGGTAAACAATAATAAACACAGCCACACTCAGTATAATTAGAAAGTGATAAACTGGAACAGACTATAACACAGCTGTCCACACAAATTGTCCTGGGTCGTTTGTGGTCAGACCATTGGAATGAAACTGCAAATAGGACTTCCTACTTTCTGCTCAAGGTCTAAATATCAGACCGTATGGCTGACCTTGAAGAGCCTTCCTGTGAAGTCCACTTCATGGGTTTTGTACCTTTGGAACTTCACATAACGTGGCTTGCCCATGGACCGAGGACATGCCTTTCAATTTGTTCAATTATTGCGGTCGACAGTTGTTTGTTGAAGACTGTCCTCTGGTCTGTGTGACCTGCATGTTTGATGAGCTGCTGATTACACAGGACGAGCCTTGGAGCTATAGAGTCCAAGTCTCAAGCCTTGGAGCTATAGAGTCCAAGTCAAGTCTCAAGCCTTGGAGCTATAGAGTCCAAGTCAAGTCTCAAGCCTTGGAGCTATAGAGTCCAAGTCAAGTCTCAAGCCTTGGAGCTATAAAGTCCAAGTCAAGTCTCAGGCCTTGGAGCTATAAAGTCCAAGTCAAGTCTCAGGCCTTGGAGCTATAGAGTCCAAGTCTCAAGCCTTGGAGCTATAGAGTCCAAGTCAAGTCTCAGGCCTTGGATCTATAGAGTCCAAGTCAAGTCTCAGGCCTTGGAGCTATAGAGTCCAAGTCAAGTCTCAAGCCTTGGAGCTATAGAGTCCAAGTCAAGTCTCAGGCCTTGGAGCTATAGAGTCCAAGTCAAGTCTCAGGCCTTGGAGCTATAGAGTCCAAGTCAAGTCTCAAGCCTTGGAGCTATAGAGTCCAAGTCAAGTCTCAGGCCTTGGAGCTATAGAGTCCAAGTCAAGTCTCAAGCCTTGGAGCTATAGAGTCCAAGTCAAGTCTCAGGCCTTGGAGCTATAGAGTCCAAGTCAAGTCTCAAGCCTTGGAGCTATAGAGTCCAAGTCAAGTCTCAGGCCTTGGAGCTATAGAGTCCAAGTCAAGTCTCAAGCCTTGGAGCTATAGAGTCCAAGTCAAGTCTCAGGCCTTGGAGCTATAGAGTCCAAGTCAAGTCTCAAGCCTTGGAGCTATAGAGTCCAAGTCAAGTCTCAGGCCTTGGAGCTATAGAGTCCAAGTCAAGTCTCAAGCCTTGCCAAGGCCCAAAACCCTGCACATTACAGATGACTAGCATTCTAGTGCATCATACACGCTTCCATGTTGAACGTCTGAAACATTGTTGCAGTTCTTTTACACTCTTCAACAAGGCCGTTTGGGGCTTGCTTTTCACTTCTTTGACGTGCTGTTGTCGGTAAAGTTGTAAGTACTTCTTCGTGCTACTTGGCTGCCGGAGTAAGGCGCCCTGCTTGTACCTTCATCTGAGTGCTGAGGACCATCATGCATTAAGGATTTGAACAAGACGGGAACAGAAAACAGAGAATGTAAAGCTCAGTGTGACTATTCGATTTTTAATGAGCTTTTTGTCCACGTGGGGAGGGGAGTGCGTGTGGGAACTCGCGCCCATGAACTGCATGTATGTAGCATTAGCGTGTGCATGTGTGTGTGCGCAGCTTCCCTGCTGTATGTGTGAAAGCAAATGGATATATTTAGGTTTCGTCTTAGCAGCAGTTTCCTCGTCTCCCGCTGCTGAAGAGCTATTCGTTGAAAGAGTGTTTTTTCTGTTATTAGGAGGCATGTGGCCGTCTGAATAATGCATCCCGAACACCGCCTTGGTAAGGCAGCGTGTGCAGTAATGTTCCAAGGCCGGGCGGTCCAGAAGGCCACCGTAATGCCCCGCACCCCATTAATTATACATGAGTGATGAAGTGGCTTTCTTCGTGAATGACATTAGCTACAGCATGCAGGTGTCGCAGGGATTTGCACGGCAGGCAATTTCTCGGCGGCGTCGTCCAATTGGCCGAAGACCTGTGTAAGGCGGGCGAGCCAGGGTGCGTTGGTTGCGTGCCAGCTCTCGTAGTTGCCAAAGACTGTAAAGTAACAGTCTCTTAAGTTGCCTCGTCTGGCGTTCGATGAATAAAACTCTCTCAAACTGTGTGCGTGTGTGCACAAAGCGTGCGGCTGATGTTTGTGTTTATGAATGTCAATTAATGCCTCATTTCCACTCCCACAGGCATGGCTGGATGTAGATGTATGAACGCCAATAAATATTTTGTTTGCATATGGATACTTGTGCCCGCTCGACAACGCTCGTCCACTCGTTGGACCTGTCGATACAGAGTCTGGAAGTGTCCGTACCACTTACTTCCTCTCGTTCTCTGCACACCTGACTCTTAACAACAATGACGATTGAGGATGATCAAGGACTCATTAATTGAGGTCATGTTGAAAGTGACTTTACAAAGTGCTTCACAATTCAGGATATGGGAACAGGGAGATGACGGTCTCAAATGATTTGAGATTAAGTTTATGAATGGGCCTTTTATAGAATGCTGTGCATCCTGCAAAAAATCTCATCAGCGGAATAAGCAAACAACCTAAATACAACACATACATCCAATATATCTATGGAACATTGATTTGCGCAGCATTAAATGTTACATATTGTGCTCATATTCAGGTCCATACTTGGTATTGTTGGGGGTTTCTATTGAACATGTTTACAAGCTTCAATGTTTAAAAAAGACATAATTTATCTCATATCGTCCGCACGCCTTTACAAAGGTAGTTCTCAAACCGTGGGCGTAGGACGGGGCCCACATCCGATTAGCTCGTTGGATCACATGTTTTCTGATCGAGGCGGTCCACAAACAAACAGACTGAGTTGTCTCATTTCACAGGTTGTGGGTCAGTAGACACACTCCAGAAACCCCAAATATATGTGCACAAGCACTGAAAAGCACTTTTTCATGATATGGCCCTTGTCATATAACAAAGTAGATCCGTAAAAAAACAAAACTGGGTGTCGTTAGATTGAGAACAGTGTGGAATTTGAAAGGAAGCAGAAGTTGAGAAGTAACTGCACAGATAGCTTCCCTTGGCTTCTTTTCTGATGAAACAGCTTTTTGTAGATCCCACTCTGTTCAGATAAGAGTGTCATTTCTCCATGATTGCACCGCTCAAGACATAGAGCCAAGTTCGGCTTAAAAAATACTTTTTCTTCTCCTTTCTTTATAAAGAAGACGTTTTACCAGGGGCCGATTGTGATGCGTGTCCATTTGGAGATATAATTCATAGAAAACAGATGGACTCAGCTTTTCACGCTCATAGTTATTCACTCATCTCTTCTTCCATTATTCCAAAGAGACTTGTGCTGCTGCTAGAAATGTACAATCAGATATTTGGAGTTTGGAGCCTTAATGAACTGATTTTAAACTGAATGTGTGAAATACAGTGGAGGCTGCTTTATGTTGCATGTGGATAAGCAGCAGACCTCTCCAGTGATGACTATGCTTTTTAAGTGTGCTTCATCACTGTTTTTTCTGTTTTCTTTGTGCGTATTGTTATCTACATTTCTGGCATCTCCCTATCTTCTCGCTCTCAGCACTTCAAAAGTGCTCTCTTTCTGCTGTAATGCATGCTTTTCTTCAAACGTGTACTTTCATAGCGATAAGGATGGATTTCTCAACAATGCTCGAGACAAGAACGGATATTAAAGTAACGGGGGGGAGATGCATGAGCCCGCCTGTCCTCATTCCAAGGATGCCAAATACCAACGCTTGGTCAGAGATCCTTGGCATCTCTATACCGACGTGCAAGGCAACCTTTAGCGTCTGTCCACATTAAATCACATGACGACAACGTCACGTTAATTATGTATTATTATAACCCAAACCGTGATGTTTTGTTTTTTCTCACCTGCACCAAATATTTTTGTTGCGTTAACGCAACTGCGACCTATTCATTCACTGCATGCACATCTGTATTTTACCCTTCACATAACGTAGTATTGTTTCCAAGCACTTAAGTCAAAAATGTACTTACTATTGTATAAGTGACGTAGTCCTTGAGAACCAGACCGGACATTATTCCTGGCTATTGCAATTGATTTGGTGCATATGACTAAGAATAACATTTGCTGCACCAATTCATATTCTCATCATAATGATGGATAAAATGACAATGTTAAGTTTGATTTTAAAAGATGGCACTCATTGAGACAAACCCATAAAGAATTATCAATTCACTTTAGATCTTTGACACTTTTTAACGTCTTACTAATCTCATCTCATTGTTTTAGCTTCATGGCTTGCAAGCTCACTGTTTCGGTTCAGTTCTTATCAAACTTTCTCCAGCAGCCAAAAGCATACCTGCAAACTCTTAAGGGGTGAAAAAGGTGACACCGAGGGGGGTAGTTCACATAGCAGTAAACCATGTTTGGTCACCACATCCACGTCATTTAATGAAACCTCAAGTTTTTATAACTACGGTCTTTTTGATTGTTCTGACCAACATTCTAAACTGATCTGATTAAGAACATAGATTGCACCGAAACACGTACGGTAATAATAATAAACATGTTGGACATGTCTCCTGACTTGATGCCATGTCTCCCCAGTGATCACTTGCTGTGAGTGAGCGCTGGGGAGCCCCGCCCTCTTGCAGTCAATGGAGCGGAACAGTGAGTGCGCTATTTTAATGAAGTATCAATACAAAAAATATGCAAAATCGAATTGTTTTTAATGTACGGGTACCTTTTTAGTATCGATACACTATGCAACATTACAGCAGTAGATGTTGCGGGCTGACATTCAAGCTAACCCTAACCCCCCAATGAAGACGCTGTAGACATCTTAACGCTGACTCGACACGTCACATCAAAGATGTTTTATTGCTGGTAGCGCACAGTGTTTTTATCCAAAAGCAGAAGACACAGTTAGCAGCTATGTTGAACATAGTGGAGCATGTATCAGCTAAAGACCCAATAAAAAGGAGTTATAATTAACATTTGTTCAGTGGCCACAAACAAAAACTCAAAATAAGTGCTACTATTGCTCCATGTCTGCTGGATGTCTACACAGGCAACGGTTTGCTAACTAAAGTGAACACAACAGTGAAAGTATTAGTTATATTTTATTTTAATTTAATATAATAAAATATAGTGTAACGATATCACAAGTGGAGAATAGTTATAGATTTGAGGATATAATGTCACTTACAAAGCAATATCTATCCTATTAGCTAACATTAGCTCCATACACTACTGGTCAAGTATAGAATACTACTCTATGGATTTAGGCAATTTGTGCAGCTAGTGTCACTCATTTAATGCCACAGACTTTGCCGCAGCTATGCAGCCGTTAAAAATGAAATAAATCTACGCTCGTAACATGCTGTGCGGCCGAGCTTTGTATTCGCCGAACTGGGTGCAAGGGTACGAAATTCCAACTTCTGTTATTATGGAACTGCACAAATGAAAGCTTTTTCTAACTTACTTTAAATGTTTGCTTTTGGAGAAGAATAGCGGGCGTTGGTGCTTGAGGGGGGGAGGCGTCACAGGTCTCACACACATTGTCCCCCTTTGCAGTTTGCCATGAGGTTGTCTTGCTTCCTGCATTCGGAGGGCCCGACAGTTATTATGATAACGATGGAGCCCTGCCATCGGTGTGTGCAGCCCATTGTGAAGCTAAGCTCCCCATAATGTAGATGAGGGAGGGGGGGCATTTGGAATGCTTGCAGATAGACAGATTTGCAGTGGCTAAATATAGGCTAGGCTAAGGATTTGAATGCTAATGATGCTACTTGAGATGTTTTCTGACACCTGGGGGCATTAAAAATGGTAATGTAGCATCTGCTAACCAAAAGGCCCTTTAGTTAAGTTTAAAATAGCGTTGCTTCATTCAGTTCTTTTATTTGTGCAAATGCCATTCAAACAGAATCAGCATTTAGTAACACCAATGCAATAATGGAGCAGAAGAATAAGTGTTGGTGTCTGACTCTCTGCTTATAGATGTTGAAGTCATTTGGCTCCATATGTGATTTAAGTCTGAATAAGCGGTTGTTCTAAACCCTCTTCCCTCTGACTCCTCCCCATTCCTCCCCTGTCTCCTGGTCCTCTGCGTCCCGTTCTAGTTGGTACTACCAGAGTACTCCATCCATGGACTCTTCTGCATTATGTTCCTGTGTGCCCAGGAGTGGCTGACGGTGGGCCTCAACATCCCCCTGCTCTTCTACAACACGTGGAGGTGACTATGCAATCTATCGCATGTGTGTATGTGTTCTTGTACTTACTACATAGTGAGGACCAACAGTGTTTAACCGGCAGTGAGGACATTTTTGGAAAGTGAGGGCATTTTGGTCGGTCACCACTTCTGTTTGAGGGTTAAGGTTTTAAGTAAAGGCTCAGGTTACAATTAGGGTTAGGTTTGGGGTTCGGTACTTAGTTGTGATTGTTAAGGTTGGTGTAATTATTAGATCAGATTCGATATACTTTATTCATCCCCAGAGAGACATTTCTTTGAAGCAGCAGCAAGCATGTTTACAATATATATACAATAGAATAAAATTAAATAGTACATTTAAGAATTTAAATCATAAAGAAAATGAAAGTGTATATAAAGTATATAAAGTGAAGCGGTGCAAGGGTTATTGATGTTGTTCAATTTGAGGAGGATCTAGCCAGAGGTGATTTAGCCCCACGGCGCCCAATTCGGCGCCGATTTACATATTATAGTTAGACTTTGTAAAACATCACAATAAACATTAGCAAATATATTGATGTTATACATCAAATTAAACAAGAGAACTTGGGCTACAAGACTCAGTAAGCCATTTTCACACAACTCAAACACAAACTGAAAGAATTATGAAAATATCATAATCATAATTTTGTCAGGAGTCAGCCCACTCAGCACATTTACGGAATTAGCAACCCGTAGCTCGGTGCTATCAGAAAAAGCCAGATAGCAAAACGCAAGAGGACTCCACACAGATTCTAAATATCTTTTCAAAATCCTTCTGCACCAAAGCATCACTTATATGAGCCAAAGAACACAGCAACATGAATCGCTTTAGCGCTTACAGTCACAAATGTTGCTTATCATTGGCTTTTTTAAACATTTTTAATCATTTTTCTTCTAATCAACAAAGACTGCTATATTTGGATTTATTGAACACCATAAGTAATATAAAAGTGAAATATATGCCCAAATGCTCATTTCGCCTAATTTATCTGTACTAAAACCTCTCTAACTTTGTTCTACTTTACTTATTCAAAGTCAAACTTTGCAGAGAGACTGTTCCCATAGTGTGCTATGATCTCGGATGTGCTTTGCTGTTTCTGTGCACCTTTCAAAGAGATAATCATCCTGAAAGTGCTTATTTTTCAAGGCGAACCTGGAAATTCAATTGTTGCTGTCTTTCATCTTTATTTACTCTTAACCAGTAACATATATACTAATATGTACACATCTGAACAGAAGCCCACTTGGTTTGCCTTTATTATAACACCAACATTATTCAAATAGCCTTTGTGGTTGCAGAGCTACACCCTTTATAGTTTGGGTATGATATTTCGAGCAGAAACCTAGAAAATAGCTTGGGGCTTAAAAGGTTAAAGTCTTATTGCAGTGGTCAGGAATGTTCTCCTGTATCGGGAATGTTCTCCTGTATCGGGAATGTTCTCATGTATCAGGAATGTTTTCCTGTATCGGGATGTTCTCCTGTACCAGGAATGTTCTCCTGTATCGGGAATGTTCTCATGTATCAGGAATGTTTTCCTGTATCGGGATGTTCTCCTGTACCAGGAATGTTCTCCTGTATCGGGAATGTTCTCATGTATCGGGAATGTTTTCCTGTATCGGGAATGTTCTCCCGTATCAGGAATGTTCTCATGTATCAGGAATGTTCTCCTGTATCAGGAATGTTCTCATGTATCAGGAATGTTCTCATGTATCGGGAATGTTCTCCTGTATGAGGAATGTTCTCCTGTATCGGGAATGTTTTCCTGTATCGGGAATGTTCTCCTGTATCGGGAATGTTCTCCTGTATCGGGAATGTTCTCATGTAGCGGGAATGTTCTCCTGTATCGGGAATGTTCTCCTGTATCGGGAATGTTCTCCTGTATCGGGAATGTTCTCCTGTATCTGGAATGTTCTCCTGTATCGGGAATGTTCTCCTGTATCGGGAATGTTCTCCTGTATCTGGAATGTTCTCATGTATCGGGAATGTTCTCCTGTATCGGGAATGTTCTCCTGTATCGGGAATGTTCTCCTGTATCTGGAATGTTCTCATGTATCGGGAATGTTCTCCTGTATCTGGAATGTTCTCCTGTATCAGGAAAGTTCTCCTGTATCAGGAATGTTCTCTTGTATCAGGAATGTTCTCCTGTATCAGGAATGTTCTCCTGTATCTGTCCTTGTGAAGCGGAGCTGAAGCAGTCTGTTGGAGAACGTGCTCCGCTGTCTCTGCAGTAGGTGGTGGAGAGGGTGGTCCGGGTTCTCCAATATAGACAATCATTTCGTGTCCTCCTCAGTTTAGTGAGTCGGTTGGTGTCAAGGACTAGGCAATGTGTTATTATATCAGGGTCCTCACAAAGATAAAAGTACAGGGTTATCTGTGCGTGCGTGTGTGTGTGTGTGTGTGTGTGCGTGTGTGTGTGTGTGTGTTTTGTGTCTCCAGTTGGAACGAATGGGCTTGGGTCCAACAGTCACAGACAGAGTAGGAAGCAGCATTGTTCACGTCAAAATATATATTTATTAGGTTGCATAGAAGGGCAGAATCATCCCTAGACAGCCTGGTCTCTTAAAAATGTACACTCCTATACAACAGAACTGAATTGTTAATTATAAGGGAAACTTATTTTTCCCAGATTACATTTTCTTTTGACATGTCACAAATACGTTTCTAATCATATTCCACCCAGGTCCCCCTTGTGGGAATGTTTGTGTTCTGTGTAAAACTAAAAGTCAATGGTTGACGTTCTTAACCTAAATAATGCAATGTACAAACAACCAATGCTCATTTAAACCTTGATGTTTTAATAAGCCGTTTAAATTTACAACATTATTTACGTGTTTGAAACTGTGACCGTTATCCAGGAGAAAATGTGTTTCCCTCGAAGAGTAAATGAGAATGCAATTTAGTTGTATTTGACTGTAATTTAGTAAGAGACATGGTTGGACCTGACACTGGAAAATGTAAATAAACATTTTTTTACTAAAACGGCTAATCTGAAAGAAGTTACTAAATTGTTTATTTTCAAACAGTAAAGCTCGACTTGTACTACATTTCTCTTATTTCTCTTACTGTGACAACAAATCCATGAAAGATCAAAAGCAATAGTCCCGTCTCTTCATACCTTAGGACTGCTCTACCTTTGTTAAGGCTCTCAGCTCCAAGCCCATTGTTTCCTAAAGTAGACAGTAATAGAAATATACTGGATATTTGGATGTTTTAATTATGTGAAGTGTCTTTGAGTACTATGAAAAGCGCTATATAAATTAAATGCATTATTATTATTATTATTACTGTATAATTTCATTTTAAGAAGGACACTCTTTCCAGAGAGAGAAACAAGTGGGTACTTTAGTTTCGAGCAAGAATTACTCAGACGGGAGAAATCTGTTTGAGTGTGTGTTCATGGTACCAAAGGCACGTCAGCGTTGATGTCTTTTTAATAGCTATTGGTTAACCAAGGAGCGCTTTGGCACGGGGGGAGAAGATATATCAGGATTGGGATATATGCCATGCACATGTTTAATTGAAGCTTGCAAGTGTCTTGTGTTAATTCCTGAGGATGTACACAACCAATGTTCTGAAGGAAAAAAAAGACAGCATATCAGTGTCCAACACATCTCAAGGCAATGTCTGAAAAATTGGTCAACAGTCAGTGATCTTCAGATTTCCTTTGCCAGTCCTTCTTTGTCTCTTTCCCTCTTTGTTGCGGTTCGTTCTGCCGGGTCGGTGTTAGACGTAGACTGCTGCAGCCTGATTGGTTTAAGATCATGAGCTCAGCTGTTGAAGTTACAGGCTGAGAGAAGAGGCGAATAGAGGAGAGCCAAAGAGAGCGCAAGAAAATAAAAAAACATCTTGCTGTCTCATTAATTGTAGACTGTGCCAGATGCCCAGGGGCTCAAGATGCTGCTTCCTGCACAGCAGAGAGAGAGAGAGAGAGAGAGAGAGATTTGATTTTACAAAAACTTTATTTCTACATAGAACAATACGAACATACAGACACACTACCTAACTACACCCAACAAACAAAAACCCTCAACACCCTTTGTGTCCCTGAGAGGTGGTCCTGAGACCCCACTCAGTATGGAGTCGGGAGTTTCCTCTTCTTCCACCCTCCTGCAGCATCTCCTTCTCATCCTCCTCCTCCTCCTGCAGCATCTCCGTCCCGTCTTTCTCCTCCTCCTGCAGCCTCTCTGTCCCGTCCTTCTCCTCTTCCTGCAGCCTCTCCGTCCCGTCCTCCTCCTGCAGCCTCTCTGTCCCGTCCTCCTCCTCTTCCTGCAGCATCTCTGTCCCGTCTTCTTCTTGCATCATCTCTCCTTTTTCCTCGGAGCAGGGCAGCCACCGCCGCCTCTGGAAGTCTCTGCAGGACCTCCTCACACTCCCTTATCTCTCTCTCCACATTCTGCGCTATCTTCCTAAGTCTGTAGCCCTCTTGCTTTGTAAAGCTTGTACCTGCTTCACCGGCCATGTGGTGCCTAATGGACCTAGCGAGCCTCGGCATGTCCGAGAAGTGGTTGTCTATCACCACCCTCTGGTTCTTGGTCCTGATAAGATACCCCCTTATCCTGCCCACGCTGTATACTCCTGGCCTCTCCTCCTCCTCCTCACAGGAGTCACCCTCAGCATCTGAGTAGGAGTCCTCCTCCAAAACGGCCTCAGACTCCTCCTCCCCTTTGCCCGAAGCCCCCTTCTTAGCCTGCAAGCTTTCCTCATCCTCCCTACTCTTCCTCTTCAGACGGTGAGCCTGACTCTTCTCCTCGTCCACCTCCATGCCAACCTCACCGTTTGCCAACTCGACCTCAGCCTCCTGCCCACGTTTATCCCTCCCTGCCCCCTCATCTTCCACCTGCTGGACCACCTCTGCCCCTTCCTCCTCCACCTGCTGCACCCCACCTCGCCCCTCCGTGCCCCCCCTCAGCACCCCACATCCCCCCTTTGTGCTCCCCTCCCGTGCCCCACATCCCCCCTCCCGCCCCCCACTTCCCCCCTCCGTGCCCCCCACTTCCCTCCTCTGTGCTCCCCTCCTGCACCCAACCCGCCTCCTCCCGGCCTCCCTCCTTGTCCCCTCCGTCCTCCCGGCCTCCCTCCTTGTCCCCTCCGTCAACCCGGCCTCCCTCCTTGTCCCCTCCGTCCTCCCCGGTGTCTCTCTCGGTCGGGTTCCCCTCGGCGCCGTCCTGTCCACCAGATGTCTTCTGAGGACAGGCCCTGCTCTGGTGTCCCTCCCTCCCACAATTAAAACACCTCGTCGTCTGACGTTGCAAAAATGACATATAAAACCCCCTCCACTCTCACTCTGAATGAGGTGTTCAGGGCCCCGTTCCTGTCGTTGAGGACCATGACCAGCTGTCTCCGGTGAGACACCACGTGTCTCTGGAGCTGAGACCTAAACCCAGAGGACAGCTTCCTCACCTGGGAAATAACCCTCCCGTACCTGGACAGTTCCCCCACCAAATCCTCGTCCTTCACGAACGGAGGAACATTGGACACCGTCACTTTAACCGCCGGTGTGTACAGAGGAGAGACGGGCACGTGCGTGTCGGACACCACGACTCCGCTCTCCACCACCGCGTCGGCCTTACTCACGCTGTCCAGGAAGATGACCACGGCTTTGTTCATCCGCGCTGCGGACTTCACGCTGCCGTGGCCGACCAGCACCCCCACCGCGAGGCTGCAGTCCTCCACCGAGCACGGGAACCCGGGTACAAGTCGGATCCCGTGTCTCCTGGATAAGTGCTGCAGCTCCATGCTAGTGGTTAGCACGGCGAGCAGCGCGCGCTGCTCGGCTGCACACCGACACAAACACACAAACACACACACACTACACCCGCCAACCCACACACACAACCCCGTGAAACCTACACTCCGCTACCCGCTCTCATACCCCACACTACCCGGTGAAATAACGAGAATAGAGTGCAAAGTGAAGGAGGAAATGGTGGGAGGCAGGAGTGAGTGATAGGAGAGAGATCTAATATTGACAAGGTGATTCAGAGGAGAGTGTGAGATGTATGGATGGGTGTGTGTATAGGCACACTACTGCCATGTGATGCTCTGCAGGGTTCTGGGTGTTGCTGGTGAGGAAGGGGGCTGGGGTTCTGCTTTAAGAGGCCAGAGTTACAACGGTGAGAAAAGCTTGAGAAATGTGCCTTGTGAACTTGTGAAGGATGTCTTGATCACTGGAAACCCTACTTGAAGGACTCTGCAAAGGTCCATGACAGCTTGTGGAGTTATGTGGCGCACGAAGGCTTCCCACTTCACTCTGGTGCTATGTAGTTATGAAGCAACGCTGATATTTCTCGTATTTATTCCCCAAGATATTCAATTGCTTTTCTATTGATTTTGTTTTTCTTGACAAATTGAAAAATGACATAAAAAATGTATCTTTTCAGAAAGAATGTCCTGGTTACTGCGTTACGTTTTCAAAGCAACTAATTGTTCATTATGGAGTACTTTTACACAACAGATGTTCACAGTGAGGTCTGCTCATTGTCCAGAACAGAGGTTTTCAAGACTATGAGGTGCCAGGACTGATGAAGGGGGAGTAACGTGAGGTGAATGTGCATGTCACCGTTCCAGACACAACAGGAAGTTAGTTATTGTAGTGTGGCCCTCTGATTAGGATCGCTCACCAACATGTTTAGGAGCAGGTAATGTACAGCTCATGGAGGTTTGAAGAATAACTTTGGTTTTTTTTCATCCTTTGCGTGTTTTTGTGTCCAAGTGACTAATGGATACAACGCTTTTTAAATATGGTCCAGTATTGCAGTAGACCTCTGCAATATGACAGCCGCGCCAATGTGACCTTATGTCCAATGAAGGTGCTTGTTCATGCCACTAACAGGATCACAAGAGTCTGAGAACATTATTAAACTACCTCACAGAAGTATAAAATATACTTTACCTTTCCTTTGATCTGGTTGTTATTGTGTTTGAGTACCGCTCAAAGCCCCCTTTTGTTTTATAGATTTTTTACATTGCAGCCCATTTAGGGGTCGCTGTCTGCGGTGTTCTCAACACTGGCCCAAGTCCCGAAATGTTTGCCCGCATCAGTCACTTTGACACAAACATGGGAAAATAGGTTCCAGGTTGAAAAATACTAACGTTACCCTCCTTTGAATAATCATGTATGGACCTCTCAAAGCCCGTATCAGCTGTCACTTGGATGTACGGGCCAACCCTGATGTCTCCACTGACCCTCAGACGAGAGGACAAATAGTAACTACCTATGTTTAAAGTGGCTCACAGTGAGCAACATGCAGACTATAAGCCAGGCCTTAGTAGTGGAACCTTAATTAGGCCAATATATCGTCTGCAATGATGTAACAGTGGTCCATTAATGTTCCATGTTTATTAAAAGAATACGTTTATACCAGACTTAAAGCTCTCAATGTGTGTGGGGGGGTGTGTGGATGGGTAGAGGGAAATGCCAAGAGTGTCTGGCCATATAATGCTGTAGATTTTCAAAATGCTTTAGTTGTCAGCTACATTATTTTCACGGTGTGTGTCTGTGTGCGTGTTCTTTTTTGTTGTGAGGACCAGTACGTTTTTAACCACAGTGAGGACATTTAGTCTGGTCCGGTCTAAATGTCTGTGTGTGTCCACACTGAGCATCTCTTTATGTGAACCAAAAGGTGTCAATAGTGCTTTGTTGTTGTTGATGACACATTATTAGCTAATTGTATGTAGCTGATCGTTAACTGTTAGCTAACCTAAATCCATCACATGTGCATGTATGTTTGGTGGAAATACATGGGAAGTATATTCATTACGAAGCCCTTCTGTCACATTCAGAGTACATCGAGATTCATTTTCAAGCGCATTGTTGAAGTTCTCATACAAGCATGAGTCATCTAATTGACCAACTGAATGAGTAAATATACATTGTAATTCATTTAATGTATGCTCATTTCACAGTTGTGAAAGAAACATTGTACATGTATGAACATGCATAAACCACATGTCGGCGAACAGACCACATGCTTAATGATGGCAGCTTCCTGGGTGAACTACATTACCCATCATACCATGCACAACATTTAAATGTTTAAATGAGTGCCACTAAAGGCTCCCACTATATCAATGGAACTGGTCTGGTGCATTAATATACATGCATCCATTAATACAGAATCATGTTAATTTGTGTCAGCTCTGGGATCCATAAAAAAACAATTTCCCCCTATAAAAGGTAACGAGGCATTCGTGAATCGGTACATAACAGCTGCCCTCGTCCTGTTTTCTTATGGTGACTTTCCTTGAGTGATCATTTTCTGTACGACATATTTTTCCATTTCTGAATTCTACCAGGCCCACAGAAAGAAGTCTCCCTGGGATGTCAGAGCTCCAGGAATCATCCTACAATTCCCCAAACCTACTCTGTTATTAATTACCACCAGGTTGTTCTCTTTGTATCTTCATTTTACGCAGCTTTAAGAGGGAGCTGGTTGTGTTTACAAATATTGATTATGCTAAGCATAGCAATAACGCATGCTGATTTAAATCAGAAGGTGATAAATGGTTGTAATTGGAAACGGGATAACATTATTCATTGGAAATGCATCATAAAGAGTTATTGTAAATCATAGTTTGACTCACTTTTATGCAAAGTAGTTGGAGGTGTAATTCACTTACTGAGCTGAGTGGATTTAGATGAATAAACCCCCGCCCTGATACCATGAGAACCACATACGTGACATGGGTGAAAATATATTTGAATATGCATTGAGATACTTAATCAGACACGAGATAAGTCAAACCATCGTAATATGCTTACGTTATTCTGCTATTAACTCGGCAGACGTTATTTTGTGATTAAGTCACGGGAAATCTTACCATTACTTTTCCTCTGTTTTCCACTTCCATAATGCCTCAAATGGCAGTTTTCATAATGATTGAAATACCAAAGACATTTCCAAGCTGTGGCAGTCTTTGTAAATATTGTCTTCAACAATGTTCCCTGCACACACACACGGTTCCACGCAGACCGATATCTGTGAAATAAGAAAAAATATAGGCAGAAGCATAATATATTATATTCCTATCCTAAACGTTTATCAATAAGTAACCCTCAAGATAATTATCTTGATATAATAAAAAAAAAAGGAAAAGAAAAACCTATATTTCATTCACACCAAAAATAGCTTTATAAACAATTCTTTTAAAAAACAAAAATGAGTTACACATTCTTACATTTATGTTAGCATTGCTCCATAATTTAACTCTTACAAGAGAGATACATCTTTTAATCTACTTGAACATTGGTCTTCTGGATGTTACCCCTACCTAGACACTAGCATAGCTTCTTCTAACATCACTATCATCATCTGATGAGGTCATACTTGGCTTTCAAAGTAATGCTAGTTTACTAAAACACCGTTGTACGCTAACATTTTCCGCCAGTGTTAGCGCAAATAAAGACAGTATTAAATATATTCCTTTACTTTTATTAAATTATTAAACAACTGTCCAGGAAACGGGTATAGCAAACCATACATTTTCACTAACAACATATTCAACAACTTCACCCACATCTGCGGCATGATGCTGTCCCCCTAACTCGTCATGCCATCTTTTTCCATACCATCTCCTTCCCAATTTTCTCCCATCATCTCCTCCCCTCCTCCCCCCTCCCCTGGGGTCTGGAACGGGTCAACTACCCGCGGTGTGGTCTTTGCCCTCTGTGGTAGGTACTTCCATTCCCCAACGGACACGAAGGAGCTGCTCTACGACCCGGCGTCGGTGATGAACGGCGACACGCTCAAGTTCTGCATGAAGGAGGCCTGGTGCAAGCTGTCCTTCTTTGTCCTATCCTTCTTCTACTATCTCTACTGGTGAGCGTGGGGCAAGAGTTATATAATGTGAAGACATTACATTAATCGGATTGCAACAGAGAGTCAAACACATTCAAAACAAACCAAAGCTTCCTAAAACAAATAGATATTTGACCAGATGGGGGAATGGTGAAAATGTAAAACTTTCACATTTTCAAAAATGACCACTCACATCATATGTTTGTTCCCCAACCCTATTTCTATCACATGGTTATTGCACGGTCTGATTTCTCAGCCCCCATGAAACAGTGAGTGCAAATCACTGAATAAAGTAACCATTTCTCTGGCAATCGCATGCAAGTCCTCCCACTGATCTGTGAGGTTTACTATGAGGCCCACTACTGCTAATGCATGTGATGTGGAGAGAAGGTGATTCTTTACTTCATTGGCATAAAACTGCTGCACCTTGATACATGTTGATTATTCTGTGCTTTGTGTGTCTAGTGTTTTTACTAAAATGTTCTGCTGTTACGTGATAATAATGCACACAATGTTCCTGTCCTTCTCTAATAATGCTGTTATTAATCACTCCGGATTCTTGTTCCATGTGTCATGTGGGTGCTGCAGTGTGTGGAACCTGGATATATCCCTCTAATAGGTCTTATCAATGGAAACACTTGAAGGTACAATCCTTTTTTTTTTACACCTTTTATTCTCTGGTAGTAAATGGAGAAAGAATCAAGTTCTTAAAATATTCTTAAAGTTACTACAAGGAACTTTTATGAAACAGTCTAAATTAACATGGATGCCTCTCTATGACCTATGTACTAGTTAGTCTCAATGCCTGTCATCGGCTTCGATTCCCCTCGATATCAGGTGTAGCGATTCACGGCACGGTTCACCAGAAACTCCTTCTGCTCACACTCAAGCGGGCCCTCCAGCAGCTCCCAGCCCACCGCGAACAGTCCTCGATCCGGCTTCGCAGTCGGAGCCCTGGATGGCGGTCCTCCTCCACCGGCCCCCGGATGATCCAAATGGCACCAGCGACAAAGACAAAGCGGTGTTCAGGGAATTCTTCCCGTGGTCCAGGACGACCTGTACATTGACTTCGGCTGGAAGTTCCACCGTGCGCTGGTTCCCAGGGTATGGAGAGCAGCTGCAGCGGACAGCTGGGTCAGTCACCACGCTGCTGGAGGAAGCACGGTAGCACCAGAACCAGGGCAAAGCTGGCCAGACTGTCAGATCCTACTGCAGTCAAATTAACGGTTTGATATTTATGACGAGGGGTGCATGTGCTCATGGAAACACTGCCGCTCGTGTCCAGAGAGGGCGCCATATTCAACCCAAAATAAAAGGTCCTTGTCGTAACGTTAAGAACATTTGACCCTAATGGTCTTCCATATGGCCACCAAGGTGGATCTTGATCTGTATAAAAGGTCAAGTTTTCTCTTAATGTGCCATGAAGGACTGTTGTGACTAAATGGATCTCTTTAAACTGATCGTGACTTCTCTGTGGGGCCAACGTGGGTTCCAGATTGTCACATGACAGGAGCACAGAAAAGGGCTTTTGCTGACACATTAGTCCATTACCCAAAAAGGATTGCAACTTTCACATTGAGTTGTTATGTGTGATGATGGTACGAGTAAACACCATTGATGTGGTGATGCAATGTCTGGTTAGGCAGTAGGTACTTTGTTGATGTCAATATGTTTATCACACAAGTAGAAAAGCAAAATCATGAGCAATGGGATGGATTGTATACTTATTATATAACACAAGCATATTGTTTGTGTATTTCTTTGATATTGATTAAAGTAGCATTAGCATTACATTTTAAAATAAACATATTGCCATGGAGCTAGGGTTTTCTTTTCAATTCTTACCTGAATTTTCATTTAAAAAAATTAACTCAATATTTAACTACTTTCCCTTGGCAAAAGGATCGATATTTAATATCTGTTTGACATCACAAAGACTAACATTATAGACAATGAGGTTATAGTATCCTCCTCCTGGCATGGTACAGTGGTAGAAAATAGAGGGGGGGAAATACAATCAATATTTAAGTAATCAGCTGGGTAAGTTTCATGGTGATATCAATTGGTTACTTTTTTACCCTATTCACCCTGTCTTCAAAACGTTTGTAATTTTACAAAACATATCTTTAAACGCCGTTTCCTCTTACATTTTCTCTCATAGTCTGACACAGAAATCTGAACTTTCACTCACTTACTTTCATTTGGATTACTGTTCTTTAAATATATGAAAAACAGCACGTATTTAAGAAGAACATGCCTCATTTGTATATTTAAAAATAGATTTTCTAAAAACCTGTTAAAAAGTCTTAATGTAATTACCCAACCGGAGTTTTATGGTGATATCTATTAAGTCATGTGTTGGGACAGAAATGTTCAAATGTGGTAAACCATGATTCCTCTTGAACGTATACATTGCTTCTCCATCCCACTCCATCCAGCTCATGCTGTTCGAGCCCACTGGCAGCAGCAGTGAGGTACTTCTCTACTGAGCATGGCGATGGTCCTTCACTCAGTTCAGAGTTCTTTTCTTGAATTCCCACGACAATGCCAGTGTGTTTATACAAAGGCTCCCTGGCCACCAGCTGGTTAATTGGGTCAAACCAAATCATTGTGATGCCTTTTAGACTGAACATACCTTCAGCTATATAGTATTTATTACTTGATATATGTTCTACTCTTTCCCTTGGGGAGGGGCTTCTAGGGATGTTGCCTCATTACCAGATTTCAGCATTTAGCAATTTAAGTTCTAACTAAAAGAAAACTTGGACAATCAAATCTCAGGTTGTAGAACATCTTTAAATATTAACAATACGCAGTAACACATGTTTAGTTGTTTGCTTGTTTCTATAAGCAGGCTTGACTGGCCAATTATAATGTCATGCATTTGCCGAAAAGCAACTATTAATGTTTTGTAGATGTTGATGTAGAGAACTGAACTGGAAGTGAAGTTGCCTGAATTCTACTTCATGTTTCCTTTTTCACGGCTCCCCAGGACCAAACTCACTCCACTCCCCATCTCTGACCTTAAGGTCCTTCACACCTTCACCATAAATCCTACACCATGCACCAACATATACACACAAACACACGCACAGATGCCAAACCCCCATGCATGCTTATAATGAAATTGTGCATGCCCTCATAGACGCACAGATGAACGCATAGCTCCACCTGAGCTCTGGCCTTCACACCTGGGTGACGGGTGATTTAAACCCCCCTATGTGGAGCTTATCTGGTGCAGATGAACCACTGGAATGACTCTATCAATATTGATGTTGTTAATCTGCACACGGCAGGAGGACAGAAGCACAGACTCAAAGGGCGTCCAACAGACCAGCAGGTTGAATCCATATATTCATACATTCATCCATAAACTGGATATAAAGATAGACGACGCCTCTCCACTGTACAAAAGTCAAGCCAAAATATTCCGGATATGGGCGCTGTTATCTGGCGCTGGTGATGTCATTTGGAGTCTACGCCGTTGTGATAGAGGGGTTGAGCCACGGTATCTAGGTCCCGCCCATAAACCCGCCACCTAACTGACATGTTAGCGCCATCATAGTTGTTCGGCTCGTTTTCCATTAAATACGCCTGGACACAGTTGTATTTTGTAAGTGGCCGTCTGAATCCCAACACATTGTTGGAGGGCCTCCCAGCCTGCGTAGCATCCATCTTTTTACAGTCTATGATTTCACCCATTCAACACATTTTGTGTACTGAGATGAATAAATAAAATTCCTCAATAAATAAACCTAAATAACTAGAGAATAAGAGAGCAGCACACCCATTTTGTTTCAATATAAATACAATGGAGGGACCCTCCCTGCTAGTTTCTATTCTACTGTGGCCACATGTGAGCTCTGTGCTGTCTCACCCTCCCCCAGCTGTTGGGTGATGATGACTGAGACCTTTACCCTCCAACGTCTTACCTTATGCTACTCCCCAACTCGTCGTTTTTGTCCCAGGGATGTCGAGTACTTTTATTTATTTCCATCAAGATGCGTACAGGCTTCCTGTCCCACCCCGTGGTCTTAGCATGCTGTGTGCTGCTACCTGCGTGCTGTCCCGTTTCCAGGTCTAACTTTTTTATCGTACTTGTAGTTCTTCCCGTCTCCCCGGGCGTGGAATATCTGGCTTTTCTATTTGCTCACACTTGTGCACACACAAGGTTCACCTCGGGTCATTAACTGGACAGATGTCGAAAGCTAATGGAACATGAAATAAGCAACATCTGCCCCTTAAAAGGAAAGTTCTTGATATGAAATGTTTTTTTGTTTTTTTTTAACATTATTTACAACATTAAGAGTTAAAAAGTTATCATGACGTGAAGTGCATTTCTAACATTATTATTATTAGTCATTTAAAGTCAGAAAATCCCTCTTGTCATGAATATTGTGTTTCCCACTGGGGTGTGGACCAGTACGTAGCCATGGAAACACAATACAGTTTCTCAGCGAAGCAGAAGCAAATGCGTTCATGCATTGTTTTCGCTTGTGTAACAATGTCCAATGAAGCTTGAGTGTTTGCCAATGGAGCAGATTGGATTTGAAATGCACGCCGCCGTTGGCGTTGCTAGTTTGGTCGGGGACACTTTTGGTCTTGGCTGAAAACGTTATTACAGAAACACAATGAGTTTGCACACTTGAGTTACTCTTTTTATGATCATGTTTTTAATCCCTTGCATTGGCTGACGGGAAAGAAATAACACCTGCAGCTGCAGATTATGTTGTGTAATTAACATTACTGAGGCAATCAACTTGCAATAAGAAGCTATGCAGCCAAAACAACCGGGCATGATTCATCTCAGTGGTTACACTCTTCCTTTCAATATGACTTTTGTGAAATCAAATCAGAACTCAGCTTCAATGCAACCTTCCTGATCGGATACAAGAAGCCACTGAAGAAACAGTGGATATACACATGTCATTTCCTATACATTCTTCACAATAAAAGTCCCACATTGTTTTTTGATGCGTACTCTTCCTCTCTGTGGCACATTTAATTTACTATGAATTCTTCACAATAAACCTTGTTATTTCGTTATTTTGCAGCAGCAAAATCAGGGAATGCTGGGTTTTCTTCAGCAGGTCTCAGCTGGGCTCCAGCCCCTTTCCTCTCTTTGGTCTCCTTGGGAGAGGATCTATGTGGGGGGGGAAGATGATGGAGACCTATGTTTGAGAAATTGTCTGGATTGTGCCCACATGAAGTCGTATTGAAAGGAATATCGTAACCATCACATTCCCACTTGGTCAGTGGGAACTGCTCATACACCTGAAGCTCTAGGTTCCTCTCTAGCATCGATGTGTGGACTGTTTTCTGTTACATTCATAGTGCCTTTCAGAATAGACTTCTGTGTTCACACAGAACACGAACAGCGGTCTCCTGGGTGAAGGTTCATCCTCCCCGACCTTCCTCCTTACCAGATTATTTCGCTCTTCATCATCCGCTCTGACCGTCTAATTAATTCTGTATTTAATTAGTTGGCAGAGACGGGGTTAACGAGAACACACATTCAACCCAACTGAACATACATAATTAAACAAACTAATTATTTTGCAATTAAACGTCATTATATTTTTTACCAAAATATTTCTGCAGTATCTCACACAAGTCATATTCAGCATACATTATGTTTGGTTTAATGTCTAATTAGTAAGAGAAGGAGCTACAAGTCCATTTATTAATGATGAAAGCCGCTCAGAGGGTCAGCCTTTCACTCCTGATCCTCTCCTGTCTCTCTCTCCACATCCTCTCCTGTCTCTCTCTCCACATCCTCTCCTGTCTCTCTCTCCACATCCTCTCCTGTCTCTCTCTCCACATGTATCCTCTCCTGTCTCTCTCTCCACATCCTCTCCTGTCTCTCTCTCCACATCCTCTCCTGTCTGTCTCTCCACATGTATCCTCTCCTGTCTCTCTCTCCACATGTATCCTCTCCTGTCTGTCTCTCCACATGTATCCTCTCCTGTCTGTCTCTCCACATGTATCCTCTCCTGTCTGTCTCTCCACATCCTCTCCTGTCTGTCTCTCCACATCCTCTCCTGTCTCTCTCTCCACATCCTCTCCTGTCTCTCTCTCCACATGTATCCTCTCCTGTCTCTCTCTCCTGTCTCTCTCTCCACATGTATCCTCTCCTGTCTCTCTCTCCAGTCTCTCTCTCCACATGTATCCTCTCCTGTCTCTCTCTCCAGTCTCTCTCTCCACATGTATCCTCTCCTGTCTCTCTCTCCACATGTATCCTCTCCTGTCTCTCTCTCCACATCCTCTCCTGTCTCTCTCTCCACATCCTCTCCTGTCTCTCTCTCCACATGTATCCTCTCCTGTCTCTCTCTCCACATCCTCTCCTGTCTCTCTCTCCACATCCTCTCCTGTCTCTCTCTCCACATCCTCTCCTGTCTCTCTCGCTGGACATGAACACTTGTGTATTTGCAGTCTTCTCCCCAGCAGAGATGAACGGAGGTGTTAGGAGCTCTCAGAGGCCTCAGGGACCATCACAAGCGTTTGGAATCCTTAGTTACTGTCAGCGAGGTGCTGATCTGTTCTTGTCAAGTCACAGCTCAGTGAGACAAGTGTTGAGTCCCCAATCTGTGGTTTCTGGCTGTGAGGTTGTTGCTCAGGGTAAACCTCACACATCACTGTGTTTCTCCTCAAAACAATTATAGTACGTCGAGCACATTGGGGCCGAAGCTCACCTCATGGTCAATAGTTTACTTTACTGTACACGCTCATTGCATGATGCTCATCAGCTTTTGCTTTTCCTTTTTTTGAATTTAGTAGCAAGCTTTCCCCAAATGCCAGTGAAACCCCCCACACACCCAATTGTTTATTTCATGTAGATCCAAAATATTATTTGAAATAGGTCAAATGCATTATTGTCACAATGCAACCCAGTCTAATTCTCAACACTTCACATACGAGACACACTTGACCAGTGCACTTGGTCGAGACCCTTTGGTGACACTGGGTCGAACAAACGATGACAGTCACAGCTCTGAATTAATTTAATGTAGTTACGTTGTGAATTTTGAGGCAAAAACAAAGGGAATCCTCAATTTGTAATTGATATCTCATGTAAAGTAGATTTTTCTTTCTGCGAATGTCCAAAAACAAGAGAGATCACTCCTCCGTCCAAACGCGGCCTCAAGTGGCCCTACGAGGAACTGCACCTCCACATTTGCGTTATTCATAAAACCCAATAAAAAAAGATGTTAGATATACTGCTTCAGCTCATTATATATCATTCAGTGATTAATGATGAATTGTTGACATGGTAAAAGTCTGTTAAGGCGTATTCAGTGTTCCCACAGCCATAGACAGTGGGGGATTGGGACAGTACAGACATCAATACTTTCAACTCGAGCAGTCTTCTCATGCACACACGTGTTTGGACCTCTCATAATCTAAAATGGCTGTACACTTTGCATTCAGCTTTATGGCTGTTTTCACACTATTTTATTCCACGACAAATCTCTGTGGAAGGCTTTATGTGAGAGTTGCTTATTTTAGCTTCTGTGTTCCTGTGATTTACATCTGATCCCCAAATCGCTCACTACAAAAAACACTGCAGTATTTAACAGCACTCACTTATTACAATAGTGAACTGCTTCTACATTTGTTTCTGCACATAGTTTGAGACACATAGAGTCCTTTTTTGATTGGTTGGAGGGGAAAAAAGCCATTTAGCACTCATGTTTTGTGAAAAGCTGAACTTTGAGGCCACTTCCCAAATGTTACATTTAAATGTCTCAATGTTCAATCACAGAATATTGGTAAAACGTGTGGGGCGACACATAGAATACACATAGATTTGCTCACTGGGTTTTGTTGCAGCATGACATTGATTTTTGAGGTGAACAGGGACACCAGTCGATAGCCCTTCTGTGTTAAATATGTTGGTAGGATGAGAGATTAAAAAAAGTTAACGTCAGTATTTTTCCACCTGGACAATATTTTCTTATATTTTTGTGTCTCAGTCATAGGCTGTATGTAAGAAGTAACCGTAGTCATCGTTACCTAAGGCTTGGGTTTGTGGACTGCCTTTTTGAAGCCTCTATGGTTTCTAGCATTTTGTCCAACCAGAAGTGATACAAGAGGGTGGAGCTAAGTATAAACAAACACTGAATGTGACAAAAATGTTACAATTAACTGTCTTGAACTGAAAACCCACTGTGAAAGGATTTAAGTTCTAAGACAAAAAAACATGGACAACTCCCAGACTGGATAGCTACCTGTCTATCACAAGGTAGCCACGCCCTGAAAAATACCCTGCTTTATCTTCTATTGTACTATGAATGGGACCACAATTTACTAAATGTTGCATTATTAAAGATGACTTGAAACTATTGAGACATAAACTCGCGTTTAGGAGTAGGGCCATTTTCTCATAGACTTTAACACAATCAGACTTCTTAAAGGAGTCGCCCCCTGATGGCTTTTAGAAAGAATGCAGGATTAAGGCACTTCTGCATTGGCTTGGAGCGTGCCTCCTAATCTAAGTGACTAATGTGAACACCTTTTGAAATTGGACCAGTGTTGTAGCTGCTAGATTACGGGAAGGGGACATTTCTGCTGTTTCCCCTCAATGGGATCACATTGTTGCCGCTGTGACATCCTGTGTTCAAGGTTAATAAATCATTGAACGGCGTTTTGCTGTTGGATGATCATTGGAACTCATGGACGTATTACTCAAATTGGACTTCCTGGATTGTATTTCATCAGTGGTACCTTACAGCAACCCCCTCCCCCACACCCACCAATGCAGCAGCCCCTTGTGTTGTTTGAATGCAGGCCCGGGCTTGTCCGAGAAGCAGCATTGCTCTGAATTATGCAGATCACAACAGAAAAAGCTTCAAAGGGACGTCGCACATAAAAGTTTGCCGTCAGCAACCAAGATAAATAAGTCCACTTCTGAGCCTCTCTCTTCCAAGGACATAAACACACTTGCCATGACATCTGCGTGCAGATGAGACAGCAGTATATGAATCAGCAAAAACACTAACTAGGGATCAATGAAATGTTTGAAAGCACACACACAGCTAGAAAGCTTTATCCAAATGCTCCGAGGAGGCCATCGGAATATTGTTCATCCTCACTTTGTCACATCCTGCCTGCCAGTGTCGACTCACTGACCGTTTCCTGTTTCTTCTTCTTGTGTTCCAGTATGATCTACTCCTTGGTTACCTCATAACAACTGATTTATCAGCAACTGGAGAGAGAGAAAGAAGCCTCCGGGATACACGGACTGCCACTGTCTCAGTTCTAGATTTGAGAGACAGGTTATTTCAAAGTAAAGAAGATTAACTTTTCTTTTCTTTTTTTTGCTGTGAAGCCAAACAATGAACTGGATGGGGCGGGCGGGGGAGGGGGCAAAGCTTCTTTTCTGCTTCGTCTGTATATAGAAACTGAAGACTAAAAGTCCCGTTTACAGTTTGACTGGTCGTGGCGAAGACCCGAGTTAATCACTGCCTGGCCAACGTTTGTACCACACACACACACACACACACACACACACACACACACACACACACACACACACACAGCCTCCTCCGGAGTTGTACCGTATACTTACTGCATGGTAGCAGCGCCGGTAGCCCCGGAGGGCAGAAGAGCACAGTAGCATTTGCACAGTTTGTCTCAGGCACAGCATGGTGGAGCACTGTGTCCAGCACGGCACAGCTTCCCCCCCCCCTTGACCCCTCACCAATCCGTAGCTTCATCCTCGAAAAACGAGGGACCGATGGGAACGAGTGGACGGACGGATATCACTGTACAGAAGAGAGAACACTCTGGATAAGGGGGGGGGGGGGTGACAGAGCAGCCAGTTCTCAATTCTCCCCCCTCCCCCTGGGATGGCACACACTGTCCATGGCCTGTGGGTTTGTCTTTCTAACATTATGGCTTTTGTGACGTCTGCATTTTGGTGTATTCTTTTAAAAAAAAAGGCATTTCTAATTGAATTATGATCTACAGCAAAAAGGTTTTCTTCACGGCAAATGCCTTCTTAGTGTTGTCCTTAGTGTCGTTCTATTGTGGGAAACTTTTCTAAAAACTCCAAACTGACACTTGTCCAAGCTTTTATAGTAGAAGGAGCGCATTTTTTGCTTAAATATGTGTATTTGATCTTGCACAGTATTCGCAATATTTGGCTATATATTAGAGGTAATTTACGATAGTCTAGCCATAACGATGAAGGTCTTCCAACATGTAACGAACCGTCCAGCCCCGTTTCAGGACGGGGAGACAGTGTGAACCATTTCTAACTCGATTTACACCATGGACCAAAATGTTGTCTTTATTAATTGTCTATTTGTGAGATTCCAATGGCTTGCCTCCGGGCTCGATCTCAAACAAAATATTATTTTCCAAAATGTAACCGCACCATGATGCACGAGTACAGAAGAAAGCAGAAGATTGAGAAAGCTGCCGAGCATGGATCCGTAGTTCCCTGTGAATCAAAGCAACTGTAGCAGAGGACACAGAGAGAGCAGCTCGGTCAGCGGCCCAACGCTTCAAACTAGAGACAGTTCAAACGTCCATGTTCACGTGGAGCAACGTAAGGGTTAGACAACAAAACTACATGTTAGGTCATGGAAAAAGTAGCGAAAAGAAGGTATGGTAGTTGAGGAGGCTACACGTTAAAGTAAGTAACCTGACGTTATGTAACCTACGTTAACTTTAGTACGGAACTTAAACAAAATCAATGTTGACGTCTGGTTCCACGCGGGACTTTAATGGCAGTCTTCTGAGTTAAATTCATATAATATTTTACATAACACAAGTGACATAACGTGTGTACTGTTGTGTAACATACGTAACTTTAAAGTCAACGTTGACTTTTGGTGTTTTTTGCCATCGAGTTACGTTACAAAACATAATATCCGTGATGTCAAATAATTGAACTTACTCCGCAATGTTACGTAACTTAAGTCCATATCTTCAATGTTACATAACTTAAGTCCATATCTTCAATGTTGACTTACACCACCACCTCCCTCCCTACGCAGACTGTATTGCTCTCGATACCACTTCCCCACTCCATCCTCCACCATAGCTACGGCCACAACTACAATGACAACGGTCACGGTTGGACGCGCAGGGTCGTTGACCAAGCAGCCGTATTTGACGACCTTGGAAATGAGGATGATTTGCATATATATATATATATATATATATATGGGCTTTGTCTTATTACATTAAGGTATACTACCGTGTCATGATTCTCGTAAAGAAAGTTTCTCCGATCCATATACAGGTCATCATCCCTGCAGCTGAAATGAATTCAGTGTCTTGCTCTGGGACACCTTAGCAGGGCGGAGCTTGAAACCTGCATCTTCATGTGTAGCACAGTTTTCTAACCACCAGGCTACTATTTAGATCTTCATCATCGTCTTCACACAGGGAGCTCACTTTGTAAGCTGCCACTCAAGGATAGCAGATAGGAATGCCCAAATCTTGTTGTTTTCTGTTATTCTAATTGAAGCATTTTCTATCATTACTGTGTATTTGACCGACCGAGTTGAATTTAGATATTGTTTATGAAATAAAGTATTTTAAAATCAAACATTTGCTTCCAGTCGTTGTGCTTTTTCATTGCGTTATAACATGGACCTGTACTTGTATTGTGCTTTTCTAGTCTTCCGACCACTCAAAGCACTTTAACACCATTCACACTAAAGTTCCACCTCTCCATCAGCAGGAACTAACATTCACACACATTCATACATCGTAGCGCAGCTACAGGAGACATTTTGGGGTTAAGTGTCTAGCCCAAGACACATCAACATGGGCTAGCGGGGCCGGGGATCGAACCACCGGTCCTCTGACTGAAGGACGACCTGCTGCCCACTGAGCCACTACAAGGGGAACATGTGAAGAAGAAGGTGGCCAAGAAGATGTCTATCAACCCTTGTCTTTTAAAGCACTTACTGCCCACTTACTGCATTACATACAATCATAATGCATGATAACACTGATTATAAAAAAACATTATAATGCATTACAACTATGGGAATTAAAATAGACTAAGATTCTACCAAAGATTTCAGTGAGTGACCATCAAATATGAAGAATTCAGAAACTCGCCCATGTATTAATAAAATGCTTCGTAATGTGTCATGATTATTGTTGCAATGCATTATTTATGAGTGCTTATGACTGTAAATATACAGTTCTATGTTTAATACATCAGGGACATTGGGCGTCACCGAAAGTATAAACTCTGTACAGAAGCTGTTTGGTTTGAGAACTCTTAACAGCACAGAACACAAATCTAAGTACACAGATCTTAGCGGGACACAATGGTGGAGTTAATATACAGTTTTATTTTATGTATTTCTTGCCTTAAACCAGGAATTCTTTAGCCACATGGCGGCATCCCAAAAGCTACAACACTGACGAATCATAACCAAGTCGTGAGTAAACAGTTGCCCATTTACCGAGCAAATATTTATCTAGCAAACGCAATGCAACATTATCATTCATTCTGTCCAATATTCACTCTCTTTTTTACTTCACCAGCTAGTCCCTTTCTTTGTCTCTCTGGTTTTTTGTTGCTGGAAAACAATTGCCTTCTGAAGAAAAAGGTAGTATAGTATACAAATATGTCAGTAAATACCCCTCTAGTGAATTCTGAAGCCTTTAATGTGTCTTAAGAGCTGCATTGGCGCTTCTAAAATCCTCAGTGGTGTTCATTTGTGAAGATTATCTTGCTGAGCAAAGATGTGTACGTACACTCTGGCCACGAAGCGCTTTCTTTGCAATGATACTAAATCCAAATGAAATAAATATAGTTTTTTTGTTGAGGGAACTAGTGAGGGATAGTAACCTCCAATATTGGCCAACAAAAAAATGTCATTCCTGCAGCCCTTTCTTACTGCTGGCCTTAAATATGAATATTTTCGTGTTTCAAACATGGTCCAATCATTAAGAGTAGCCTCATTCCAATCTGACCTAATGCTGGTGCTCACAGAGGTCCCACGATGGCCCCGCCCACGCCAAGCAGCCGTCCGACCTGCTGTTGAATCTCTCGTGCAGAAGGCTGTTGAGAAGTGTCAAAATAATGCCTTTTTTTTTATTATGAAACTGCGGGGAAGACTCGGACGAAGTCAGATGAAATTGCCTCATCACTGCTGTGTGCGGCACCTCCTTTAAGAAAGAGCTATGAGGGTTTGAGAAACAGATGGATTTATTTTATTATTTTAAATACTTTTCATTGGTTTAACATTATAAAGAGGGTAACCGATACTGTTGAGGAGTAATATTGTTATATGTTGTGATATCTTTGACTTATAACTGAACATTTACCGAGATGTGAACATCTCATGAACATTCACCTTTTCATCGGTCGGCGTGTGCAGGTGAGCGAGTGTCGGTCCGTCCGAGCCGTGGCAGACAGGCAGCCGGACAGATTGGTGACAGCTTGTCTTCCCAGCATGCACCTGGATGCTGTCCACATCACTGCCGTGTATTTCATCATAATTAAACCCAGCACACACTGCTTGCCTTTTGGCCCCTCATAATGTGTGTGCGTGTGCAGACTGGCGGTGATGTATTTGGATTAGCCCCCCTCCCACACCTCCCTCCTTCCCGTACGTCAACCTTTTTCACTTCCCTCTGTTTCTGTTCTCTTCCCCCCGAAATCCTCCCAAGCATCCAGCTCACCTCTTAAAGCTGCCAGATGACATTGAGCTCCGGTCCTGCGGCTCCGGCACGCTGCGCTCAGCGGTCTGGACCCCGAGGTTTGTCTGTAAGAACTCTGCTTCTCCACACCGTTCACAGCGAGGGAGCCCGTCCTAATCTCGCTCTGCGTGGGACCGAAAGCTCGATGCATATTGCTTACTTTCTGCAAGCGAACTGGCCCAAAACTGTGAATGTAGTACGCCTGAGTGGAAGACATGGAACACAGAAGGGCCGTAGTTATTCCAGGCCTGAGGTTTTCTACCATGTGACACCGAGGACTGAGATTCGGTTAGGTTTCCATTCCAACCAAACAAGTGGAAGCACATTAGTTTTTGGACTGCGTTTTGAAGCCTCCAGTTAGGCAGTTTTCCCGTCACCGTTTTGGATTTTGGTCGTCTCCATGGTTGTTTTTTTTGCAACCAGTGAACGGTGGAGGAGTGAGGTAGAGAAGCCGTACAGAGTTGAAAACTGTTGTACCGCCAGCGGCCGTCTGACTAGCATAGCTCCTAAAGTAGTATTCTTATGTTGAGGATGGCTTCTGAGCGAGGAGAACGCCGTTACCACGGTTATGGGTTCAGGTTTTCACGTTACCGCTGTCTTGGAAGGGGAGGAGTGAGCGGAGGGGTACCCAGTTCTGTTAGATGCCACCACATCCGACCCACTGTCCCTTTAAGAGCTACTGAGTCAGTGTGTTTTTGTTCTTTGAGTCCAGTTCACTGATCAGGTTTGTCTCTCAACTGATTGATTCCCACTTTTTACCTCATCTCGAAAACTTGTGTCTTTTTTTGCTTTCACTACACGCTCCTCGCATTCTGTCACTGTGACCCTTTTATCCTCCGACAGAGAAGAAGAGGGAGAGAGGTGTGGCGGGTGGCAGATGCAGCTAAGCATTATGGGCCTTGACAGGTGTGGTAGCGCTGTCCCGCAGAGCTGGACGGGCAGTCTGTCACTGTCCTGTGTGCGTAAGATGGCCGTCCTGTCAAACTGCATTACGCACACTAACACTTGGGAGAGGAGGGGGTCTCACCGCCTGGTAATCTGCCTACAGATCAAACAGAAGTAGTACTGTGCCAAGAGTTTCAAAAGTTTCACATTTTCAAACCACTTCTGTTTGCTGTATTAAACAGCTGTGAATGCAGGTTTAGGAGTTATTTATTAGAAACATCATAGACACAGACATAGCGGGCTCCGTAAAGAGGAGGGTTGAGGCTGGGCTAATGCCGCCACAATAAATATATGAAAAAAGCCAAGATGGAGACGGCCAAAACACCAAACTCGAGGCTTCAAAATTACAGTCCACAAACTAAAAGGTGACGTCACGATGACTACGTCCACTTCCTATATTCAGTCTGTGTCAAACCTAGACAATTATAACCAACTGCAGTACTCCTTAGGTGTACGGAGCATTTTAACGTGTTAGTGGACTGTTTTTGCTTTATGACATGCAGCTCATGAACATAGTGGAACATTTAGCAGCTAAAGAGACACATATTTCCTCAGGAGTTGGTGGATGCCAAATGTAGGTTGAATATCAGATATTCATCAGGAGGCCAAAGAAACAACTAACAAATTAAGACTTTTGATGTGGCTGGCAGCTGCATGGTTTATTGACATGTGGTGGTTGTATTAATGGAAATAGAGCCACTTTTGTCCACAGGGGGTGCCAAAAGCAACGCAAAATGAAAAAATTAGGTTAATAGCATCTTCCATTGTTATATTGGAGAAGACTGCAAATTAACCCTTCTCTAAAGGGCACTTGTACCTTCACAGCTTCTAGCAATGACTCCAGTGATACAGAAGAATCAGCCTTTTCTGCCATTTGTATGAATCCTTTTCCCTCTATGTCGTGCAGCAGGGAGGAGAGCGCTTGAAAGCGTCTCTGAGTAGTTTCTGGGTACTTAATGAATTTATCCATCAGAGCCACTGACGATCCATCCAATATCCAAAGAGGAGGGGGGAGTGTTTTCTTCGGTTCCCTTGTTTACCAAACACCGACATGGGGTCCTGACAGTGTCTCTTTCTTTACTGGAGTAAGGTGCCAAGAACACCCTTCTGTTCTGCTTCTGTTACATGGCATAGATTTGACTGTGAATGAATACTTCTACAAGGTGCAAGTGTTGATCGTACCACATTCTTCTTCATCGTCCAATGCTATGCAAAGGAAGATCAATACCATCCTCATACATATGGTAATTATGAATGAATTATGCAGCCAGGAAGGAAGTTACTGTGCAGAGCCAAGAATTAGTGATACCCTCCCTGTAAAACCACAAAGTATAGTTTATACACCTCTTTTTTTGTACTGATTAAGCAAACAAGTTATCCTACTACTACTGCTGCTGCTGCTTACGCGACAACTAAGTCAACTGTAATCAAAACACTGTCACAGAAAGAAAAACATTTCATCCAGAGGATAATCTATAATAACAGAAAGAAAGCTATTCCTTAGATGTTCTTTTGTTTTAGTAAAAAAAAAAAAAAGGCCTTTACTGTTTGGCTAATTGTAATTAGCCAAACAGTATTTTACACATTTGAAAGTGAGACATGGTGGTTTCACAAGCTAACTTAGGCACTTGTCCTCTGTTCAGTCATATGACCTTGTTCAATGCACATAACTGAACAGTTGTTAGCTATGTCGGTGCGTGTAGGCGTGGTTGGACACATATGCTGGGCTCTTTGTGGGAGTGCTAATTAGCAAAGATGCATTCCTTTCCACGACGCTGAGCTGACCTTCAACACTGTTGCTTTAACCACAAGGCTTGCAGAGCTCACACCAGCTCCCACACACACGTGCTGCTGAGAAATATCACTTTCCTATTATGTTGGAGGAGCTGTTTGCTACGGTTACTCAGAAACAGCTATTGAGAAAAAGCCTTTGCTCTCCATCTGCTCTCTCATCACGGCTGAGCACTGGAGAGAGGAAAATAGGTGAAGGCTACACTGACAATAGCAATAACTGTACTCAAATGTTTATTTAAAGCTGCACTAATAAATATATATTATAATCAAAATAGGGGTAACATTACTAAAGGCTTAGTAGTGTAGTCACCTGACTCTGCTGTTCCCTCCGGTTCTGTGGAGGTTTTTTTAGCCTCAGTGAGGTCATTGTTTTTGGTTTTATAAACTGCAATTGTAATTTCTCTTATCTTATCTGGAACAGGTGGTGGAGAGGAGGACACTGAAGAAATTATTGTCCATATTGGAGAACCCGGACCACCCTCTCCACCACCTACTGCAGAGACAGCGGAGCACGTTCTCCAACAGACTGCTTCAGCTCCGCTTCACAAGGACAGATACAGGAGAACATTCCTGATACAAGAGAACATTCCAGACACAGGAGAACTTTCCTGATACAGGAGAACATTCCTGATACAGGAGAACATTCCTGATACAGGAGAACATTCCAGACACAGGAGGACTTTCCTGATACAGGAGAACATTCCTGATACAGGAGAACATTCCTGATACAGGAGAACATTCCTGATACAGGAAGTCAACGCTTCATGTGTTGAAGCTGCATCCTCTCACCTGACCACCAAGGGGGCGACTCCTCTTGTTGTATAGAAGTCTATGCGTCATGTGTTAAAGCTGCATTCTCTCTCCTGACCACCAGGGGGCGACTCCTCTGGTTGCATAGAAGTTTATGCTTCATGTGTTAAAGCTGCATTCTCTCTCCTGACCACCAGGGGGCGACTCCTCTGGTTGTATAGAAGTCAACGCTTCATGTGTTGAAGCTGCATCCTCTCACCTGACCACCAAGGGGGCGACTCCTCTTGTTGTATAGAAGTCTATGCGTCATGTGTTAAAGCTGCATTCTCTCTTTTGACCACCAAGGGGGCGACTCCTCTGGTTGCATAGAAGTCTATGCTTCATGTGTTAAAGCTGCATTCTCTCTCCTGACCACCAGGGGGCGACTCCTCTGGTTGTATAGAAGTCTATGCTTCATGTGTTAAAGCTGCATTCTCTCTACTGACCACCAGGGGGCGACTCCTCTGGTTGTATAGAAGTATATGCTTCATGTGTTAAAGCTGCATTCTCTCTCCTGACCACCAGGGGGAGACTCCTCTGGTTGTATAGAAGTCTATATGAATTACTCATTTTTTCCCAGCATTAACTTTCGTTATGGCAAACATTCCAAAGGTGGGATGAATAGTTACAGCTAAAGGGTTAAAACACAACCAATCATTCCATTATCCACTTCCAGAAAACCTCAGATTCAAGACGAACAGTGCGGATTCCGTCCCGGTCGTGGAACAGTGGACCAGCTCTTAACTGGAGGGGTCCTGGGAGTTTGCCCAACCAGTTTACATGTGCTTTGTAGACCTGGAAAAGGCTTTCGACCGGGTCCCTCTGGGGTTTTTGTGGGGGGTGCTGCGGGAGTATGGGGTGCCGGACCCGTTGGCACGGGCCATCCGGTCTCTGTACGCCTGCAGTAGGAGCTGTGTTCGTCTCCTCGGTAGTAAGTCAGACACATTCCCGGTGGGTGTTGGCCTCCGCCAGGGCTGCCCTTTATCACCGGTCCTGTTCGTGACCTTCATGGACAGGATATCTAGGCGGATGATGTGGTTTGCGGATGATGTGGTCCTGTTTGCCTCCTCGGACCGTGACCTCCAGCATTCACTGGGGCGTTTTGCAGCCGAGTGCGAAGCGGCAGGGATGAGAGTTAGCACCTCCAAATCTGAGGCTATGGTGCTCTGCCGGAAACCGGCGGATTGCTCCCTCCAGGTGGGGGCAAACTGCCTACCCCAAGCGAAGGAGTTAAAGTATCTAGGGGTCTTGTTCACGAGTGAGGGTAAGGTGGAGCGGGAGATCGACAGGCGGATCGGTGCGGCTGCAGCAGTAAAACAGGCGCTGTACCGGTCCGTCTTGGTGAAGAGGGAGCTGAGCCGGAAGGCAAAGCTCTCCATTTACTGGTCGGTCTACGTTCCAACCCTCACCTATGGTCACGAACTCTGGGTCGTGACCGAAAGAACGAGATCTCGGATACAAGCGGCCGAAATGAGCTTCCTCCGTAGGGTGGCCGGGTTCAGCCTTAGAGATAGGGTAAGGAGCTCGGACATCAGGGGGGAGCTTGGAGTCGAGTCGCTGCTCCTTCGTGTCGAAAGAAGTCGGCTGTGGTGGTTCGGGCATCTAGTCAGGATGCGTCCTGGACGCCTCCCATTAGAGGTTTTCCGGGCACGTCCAACTGGTAGGAGGCCCCGGGGAAGACCGAGGACACGCTGGAGGGATTATATCTCCCGGCTGGCCTTGGAACGCCTCGGGATCCCCCAGAATGAGCTGGAAAGTGTTGCGGGTGAGAGGGAGGCCTGAGTCGGCCTGCTGAACCTGCTGCCACCGCGACCCGACCCCGGATAAGCGGGTGATAATGGATCGATGGGATGGACTTCCAGAAAACCCTTCAACCTCAGATGCATGGGATCTAAATTTTACATAGAATACTAAAATGGGTCATTGAAAATAATTTGAAGCATTATGGAAGGGCTGTTCATGAAGTCAATCTCTGAGAGGCTGGCTTGAACTTTGAAAGTCTACTTTGGGCACTCACCATTTCTGTTTTGAACCATAGTTCAAAACAGAAATGCGTATTAAGGTTATTATCAGATAATGCGTATTTGTATTCAATTCAGTTTATTTTCTATAGCCCAATATCACAAATTACAAATTTGCTTCAGAGGGCTTTACAATCTGTACACATACGACATCCCTGACCTTTGACCTCACATCGGATCAGAAAAAACTCCCCAAAAATAAACTTTGACAGGGAAAAAAGGGGAAGAAACCTTCAGGAGAGCAACAGAGGAGGATCCCTCTCCCCGGATGGACAGATGAATAGATGTCATGTGTTCAGAATGAACAGCGTTACAGAGTTACATAAACACATTACATTACAAAACTGTGGTACCGCCCAAAGTCACAAATTATTCCCAGAGGGCTTTACAATCTGTACACATGTGACATCCTCTTTCCCAAGACTTCACATCGGATCAGGAAAAACTCCCTCTAAAAAAAACTTTAAACTGGGAGAAATAGGGAAGAAACCTTCAGGAGAGCAACAGAGGAGGATCCCTCTCCCCGGATTTACAGAAAGTTACATAAACACATTACATGAATATGACAATGTATGAATGGAACTCCAATCCATGAAACAGAAGGAGGTAGAGAGGAGGGGGGGCGGGGCTTATCATCAGGGCCGACGCGGGAGGCCAGCTCATCAGACACCTCCAGGTCCAATGGACCCTATGAGACATGAAGTCACAACGACTCCAGGGAGGAAGCAGAGTTAATAAGGTGCAATGGAGAGATGTAAATTCATCCATAAGGAGAGAGAGAAGAGGAGATAGGTGCTCAGTGTATCCTAAAACATCCCCCAGCAGGCTATAAGCCTATAGCAGCATATCAAGGGGCTGGACCAGGGCAAACCTGATTCAGCCCTAACTATAAGCACTATTAAAGAGGAAAGTCTTAAGTCTATTCTTGAATGAGGTGACTGTGTCTGCCTCCCGGACTGAAAGTGGAAGCTGGTTCCATAAAAGAGGAGCTTGATAACTGAAGGCTCTGGCTCCCATCCTACTTTTTAGGACTCTAGGAACCACAAGTAGCTCCGCATTTAGTGAGCAGCTCTCTAGTGGGGCAATATGGTACTACAAGCTCCTTAAGATATGATGGTGCATCACCAATCAAGGCTTTGTAGGTGAGGAGAAGCATTTTAAATGTGATTCTTGATTTTACAGGGAGCCAGTGCAGAGCAGCTAATACAGGAGTCATGTGATCTCTTTTCTTAGTTTTTGTGAGTACACGAGCTGCAGCATTCTGGATCAACTGGAGGGACTTAAGAGACTTATTAGAGCAGCCTGATAATAAGGAGTTGCAGTAATCTAGTCTGGAAGTAACAAACGCGTGAACCAGCTTTTCTGCATCTTTTTGAGACAAGATGTGCCTGATTTTTTAAATGTTACGTAGATGAAAAAATGCAATCCTTGATATTTGCTTAACGTGGAGTTAAAGGACAAGTCTCGGTCAAAGATAACTAGAGATTCTTTACAGTGGTGTTGGATGCCAGAGCAATGCCATCTACAGAAACCAGATAATTGATCTCTGAGGTGTTCAGGGCCCAGTAAAATAACTTCAGTTTTGTCTGAGTTTAACATCAGGAAGTTGCAGGTCATCCATGTTTTTATGTCTTTAAGACATTCTTGAATTTTAGCGAGCTGGTTGGTCTCCTCTGTTTTGATCGATAGATATAATTGAGTATCGTCTGCATAGCAATGAAAGTTTATGCAGTGTTTCCTGATAATATTGCCCAAAGGAAGCATATATAAGGTAAATAAAATTGGTCCAAGCACAGAACCTTGTGGAACTCCGTGATTAACGTTGGTGGTCATTGAGGCTTCATCGTTTACAAATACAAATTGAGATCAATCTGATAAATAGGATTTAAACCAACTTAGTGCGGTACCTGAAATGCCAATCGCATAAAATGTATAAAATACATGATAGATTTAACACTAGGCAAGTCTATGATGGTGTGTGTATATACACACACAATATCAAGCCTGTGGAGGGGAGAATAATATTATGTGAAAAAACCCTGAAATTCCAAATTTAAAGTGATAATTTGCAAGAATAAACATGAATATTCTCTGAGATTATAAAATCCAACTCAAGCCCGGTCTTAGCTCAGACCGATTCTCCCCACAAGTCACACAATTTGCCTAATAGATAAATGCAATCAGACACAAGAAGAGAAAATTGCACTCAGCTGCAAACCTGTCTGGGTGTGTTTGTGCGTATGTTATATTTTGTGATACACAGATGGAGCTAGATAGTGACTGCCAGGGATGCGCAATCAACGGGTTCCATTCTTTTTCAACCACCCCCATCGCCCCCGTATGCACAAAAGATTGGAATTAAGTATAATTTATTTGCTGTACATTATGGCATTTCATTATGTTTTTGCCCATTTATATGATGGTTTTATAAGTATGTTGTTGTGAATGTGTCACATTGATTAATGTATTTTAATGGCAATAATAATAAACAAACACTTTCCCCAGCATATTCCCTCTTCATCCCATGAAATAGGAGCCAAGGCGATAAAGCATCTTTTTCCATCAGAGGCATTGTGTTTCCCAAAGCACTGAGAGCTCACCGTGTCTGGGAGCAGACGGTCTGTGCTAACCAGGTCGCTTTCACAGCGCTGACTCTGAACCTCCAGATTTCCTTAAAGGATTGCCATGATAGTTGTTTTTATGTTTACTCCCACAGCTAAACAGCTACTACTGTGTACACTGCTTCATTTATTTTGGGGCTTTTCATAACGACATGTTGGAATTATACAGTGTGTGTGTGTGTGTGTGTGTGTGTGTGTGTGTCTAATTGACACAGTAGACTGTGGAGGTGGGCGGAAGTTGTGTTTACTTGTTAACAAAGAGTTCTGGGGCTGAATCCGAGTGTGGGGCTGGCTCCCAAAAATAGACCCTACAACCCTGAAGACAACAACGAAATCCTCCCTGTGTGTGTGTGCAGCTTTTGGCTTCTGTGTTTCTATCTTCCTGCAGAGCCAGTGAGGGGGACGCAGAGGTGGACATCCGCAGTCAACGTTGTAACAAGTGTGAAGCCGTGGATCAGCAAGAAGAATCCCTGTGGCTGAAGTGATGGACAAGCACTCACCTCGTTGTCAACTTGGCAGGAGAAATGTGACTGTCGGGGCAAAAACCCAAACACTTGTCCTCCTTTGATAGTAGCTTATGCAACTTCTTTGAATATACCATTTAAGCTTGCATGTGTTTGCATGTGTCTGTCTCAACTAGGACGGGGTTCAATGCACCTTCAGGACACCGATGATGACCGACATGTCCTGGGTTCATCTTAGTGGACACAATCTAGTAATTATTGATTATAGAGGCCCGGGGCAGTTGAGGTAGAGAAAAACGGCTTTGAGCTCGTTCTGTTTTTCTCTAGATCAAACACAGTTATTTGTCTACTGAGCTTCTGTAAACGTATAAAGGACGGAGATCTTGGTCTGAAACGTTAGCAGTATTTTCTGACAACCTCACTTGGAGGCTCAGAGATTCCTGTTCCATTCAGCTAAATGTTTCAGGACTTGTCTGTACTTGGGCTCATGGTTGATTATTTGTCAACTTGTTCTTGTAGTAAAGTGTTATATGACAACCGTGCTTAAAGTACTTTGGATTTCTCACAAGGTAACGGAACATTAATTTCCACCACAGTGACCTCCAGTTCCCGTGTATCTGCCGTGTGCGCTCACCAATGAACGTCAGCTTCACGGCGTGTACCATATGTCTACAGAGTTTTACATTGATACATCTTTCAGAAAAGATATCTATTACAGTATGAATTGATGCTTTAAAAATAAAAGTATTTTATTTATCGAAAAAAACATTTAGTCTGCCAAATAAACTATTTCCTATTTCTGTTGTTAGATGATGGATTCCTAATTTAATTTACAAATGTAATGCTTTCATTCTAAACTGGGCCAAAATGTGTCTGGATAAAGCATTGAGTTGTTTCGTCTGAGTCAATTTAGTTTTTGGCAGAAATGACAAACGTGCACATATAAAATGGCCGCCTGCATGGGGATAGGTCAGGTAGTTCTGCACTGAGTGGCATGCTGTGCTCTTGGGTATGTGCCCATAGATGAATTGTGGTGCCAGCAGTAACTTAGGTACTTTGTATGAATGGTAACTCAATTATTTTTAATGACATGTATGCCGGCTCGGTTTCGCTAACCCCCCTGCTTCCTTGGGTGACAGGCTCCGTTAAAGTGAGATCTCATTCATTCGAGTACGATGGAGAAAAGAGTCGGCAGCTTGCTGTGAGGCTGCAGCTTCCTTTTGTTTAGTGGTTTTCTTTAGTTCTGTTGGGCTTTTAATCAAATTCCCTGTTTTCAATTTAGTTAATAAATGACACACACAAGCTTTCACGGTGCAAAAACCCCCAAACAGAATTGTGAGATGTATTGTAAGATGGGTGTCTTACTTGAATGTAAAAGTTTCCATTTGTCAAGCGTTACACAGCCTGCAATTAACTTAAATAACCAGCTGAAAGCTTCATAACTGCTTAATTTTTTGTAAATTTGTATTGGTTTAAACTTGAAAAAAACATTTTTATTACATTTTCAGACAGCAAGAGTCTGTTTTTATAAGAAGATTTAAACACGTCTCAAGCCGAGGTAGAGGGATGGCTTCATTCAAGGTGAAGACCGTGGTGGCGGTCTAAATGTTATACAGTTATAGTCACAACTTACGTTTTAAATGCTGCAACCTGATGTAGTAGATCACTAGTTTGAAACTAAATTAGCTTTAGATTACTGCTGCAACCCAATAAAGAGCTTTGTCCCTCAAGAGGAAATCATTGTTGCTGCTGGGTTGCATGAAAATATAAACATCTACAGAGACCACTGTTTGAATTTTGTACCCTAAACTCCTACTTAAGGAATGTAATTGTTGGTTTGTGTTTGAGCTGGTTGGTCAAAAGCTGGAAGTTCGGTAATCCTGAGAAAAAAACGTTGCCTAAATCAAGTCACTCTAACATTGTCACAACGAACGTCCACAACTATTGTCAGTAGTCACAGCTGTCAAGCTCGCATTGTGTTGAAGACTCCGATATCGGATTTCTTTCTTTTCTTTTTTCAGCAATAACTAATTACTGGAAAGACAATTTCAATGAATAAAACTAAATGTTCTTGAAGATAACCAAGCGCTTCAATATGTCGGGGTTCAGTGGAGAATGTAATCTAAGACTACAAAATAATTGTCTTTTAAAATGTTGCAATTTTAAACAAAAGAGTTCATACATTAGGGGAAAGACATCCAGATTCTACACAAGTAGAAATGTAAATGTGTTTGAGCAAAGTTCAAATCCAGTTTATTTGATATCTAGAGTGTTAACACCTTTTTTTGTTTGGTTCATTAGGCTGGATCCATTGTGTTGCAAACACCCATACAAAATGTACCAACAGACATCTCTCTCTCTCTCTCTCTCTCTCTCTCTCTCTCTCTCTCTCTCTCTCTCTCTCTCTCTCTCTCTCTCTCTCTCTCTCTCTCTCTCTCTCTCTCTCTCTCTCTCTCTCTCTCTCTCTCTCTCTCTCTCTCTCTCTCTCTCTCTCTCTCTCTCTCTCTCTCTCTCTCTCTCTCTCTCTCTCTCTCTCTCTCTCTCTCTCTCTCTCTCTCTCTCTCTCTCTCTCTCTCTCTCTCTCTCTCTCTCTCTCTCTCTCTCTCTCTCTCTCTCTCTCTCTCTCTCTCTCTCTCTCTCTCTCTCTCTCTCTCTCTCTCTCTCTCTCTCTCTCTCTCTCTCTCTCTCTCTCTCTCTCTCTCTCTCTCTCTCTCTCTCTCTCCTGGGAGTTTAAGTGTGTGAGTTGCTGAGTGAGCGGATCATTTTTTCGAATTGTTTATTTCCCTTAGTTATGTATATTCATTTCATTTGGTTTATTGGTTGGGTTTCACCGTAGTTTGGGTTGTTGGTTGTGTATTTTTGGGGTAGTTTGTGGGTTTTCTTTGGGTGTTTGTTTCCTCCTGCCGGTGTCTCGTCGGTCGGCGTCAGACGCCATGGTGAATGGAGACACGTTGTCCCACCTCACGAGGAAGCACGGCATCAAGATCGCGGCCGCTTTCTCGTGCAGCGTGGAGGACATCGGGATGGCTGTGGGGGCGAAGGTCGGGCACGGCAGCATTAAGTCGGCCGCGCGCATGAACGGCGCCGTGGTCATCTTCCTGGACCAGGTGGAGAAGGTGAACCGTGTGGTGGAGGCGGGCCTCACGGTGAACGATTTGTTTGTCCAGGTGTTTCCGTTCATCACCGACGAGTTCCTCAGCAGAGAGCTCTTCAGACACGGGAAGGTGGTTTCCCCGATCAGGAAGATCTTGTCTGGGTGTAAAGATCAGTTGCTGAAGCACGTAGTGTCCCACCGCAGATACTTGTATATGATACTTAACAACCGGAACGAGGACCTCAACCTCCGCTTCAGGGTGAAAGTAGATGATTTTGACTACGAGATTTATGCGACATCGTCGGTGATGAAATGTTTTAGTTGCAGTGAGGAAGGGCACACCGCGAGAGCCTGTCCGAAGCGCGGTGACCCGGCTCTGCCTCAGTGCGTATTGGCATTTTAATTCAGTTTTAACTTTTGATAAAAAATTTAGAGAGGTTTTTATTTATTTCTGGGATGTTTTTAGGCTGAGGAAGAGCGATTTTAGCAGTCTTAGGCAGTGGTGGGACCATCACTCCAGACCATCACAGAGATGGACACTCCCTCTAGCTTCTTCTTTGGCCTGGAGAGGAGGAGTGGGCAGAGGAGGGTAATACACTCACTGTTAGGAGACGCAGGGCAGCCAGTTGTGGAACCAAGCCAGATCAGGAGGCGAGCGGTGGACTTTTACTCCTCCCTGTATACCAGTGAGTACAGGGAGGAGGAGTCATTAATGGAGGGGTTCTGTGGGGAGCTGCCTCAGGTCTCTGAGGAGACCAATGAGGAGCTCTGCAGGCCCATAAGCTTACAAGAGCTGAAGGCCGCCTTGCAGGGCATGCAGGGACGGCGTGCTCCCGGCCTTGATGGCCTCCCTGCCGAGTTTTATAAAGCGTACTGGGAGATACTTGCTGGGGACATATTAGATGTTTTTAATGAGAGTCTGGCCTCTGGTTCCATGCCGATGTCCTGCCGGAGAGCAGTGATAACAAAAAAAGGAAACCTGCAGGACATCGGAAACTGGCGTCCTGTGTCTCTGCTGTGTGTGGATTACAATCTTCTGTCCAAAGTCTTCGCCTCCAGGCTGAGGAAAGCTATGGAGCAGGTCATCCATCGGGACCAGACCTATTGTGTACCTCATTCGGGATGTTTTGGAGGTCTCTCGTTGGGTATTAACACTGGTCTGATTTCTCTAGATCAGGAAAAGGCTTTTGACCACGTTGAACACAGCTTCCTCTGGAAAGTCCTGGGGAAGTTTGGGTTCAGCGCTGGCTTCATAGCTAAGATCAAGGTGTTGTACAATGAGGTTGAGAGTGTGCTGAAGATAAACGGCAGTCTGTGTGCTCCTTTTAGAGTGGGTAGAGGGGTCCGGCAGGGGTGTGCTCTGTCCGGGATGCTCTATGCACTCTCCCTGGAGCCCCTGCTCATCAAGATACGCTCTAGCCTGCAAGGACTGGTTTTACCTGGTTTTAGTGAGAAAATGATTTTATCGGTTTATGCCGACGATATTGTTGTTTTTATTAAGGACCAGAGGGACGCAGACCTTTTAACCAACATTGTAGAGGGTTTTAGCAGGACATCGGCAGCGAGGGTGAACTGGAAGAAAAGTGAGGCCCTCGCTGTCGGTGAATGGTGTGGCGGCCTCCCAGTCCTTCCCCAGAAACTAGTGTGGAGGAAGGACGGTTTTAAATATCTTGGGATATATCTCGGACAGGAAAACGTGGTCCAAATGAATTGGGAGGGCGTCACAGAAAAGATTGAGGGAAAACTTTCCAAGTGGAAGTGGCTGCTCCCTCAGATGTCTTTTAAAGGTAGAGTACTGGTTTTAAATAATCTTATAGCTTCCCGGCTGTGGCACCGCCTAACATGCCTAGACCCCCCCTCAGGCTTTCTAGCCCACATACAAAAAGAAATGGTGGATTTGTTTTCGAAGGGTCTACACTGGGTGCCACAAGGGGTGCTGTTAGCCAGAGAGGACGGGGGACAGGGCCTCGTCCACCTGGCCAGCCGGACAGCCACTTTTAGAATACAGTTTGTTACAAAATACCTGACTAGTCCGGAGTTTTTAGTGTGGCGAGATGTGGCCAGCTGCATCCTCAGACGTGCTAACAACCTGGGGCTGAATACTGCTCTGTTTTTAATGGATTCTAGCATTTTAAAGTTAAGTGGGCTGCCTCCGTTTTATCAGGGCGTTTTTAGGTCGTGGGCCCTTTTTACTCGTGAAAGATGCCCACAGTCTAACTCTCTGTACTGGTTGTTGAGAGAACCGTTGATTCACAGGGCCAAGCTGGACATCAGCAGCAGCGTCACCCCTGGACTGATGGGGGCGCTGCTGAGGTCGCGGATCCTGTGCCTACAGCAGCTAGTGGATGCAGTGGGGCCGACGCTGAGCGACCCCCCGGCCCTGGGCGCTCTGCTTGGTCTGCATTCCGCCCGGGTGGCGAGGAGGCTCCTGGAGCTGTGGAGACAGAGGCTGACCGGGAAGGAGAGGAGCCTCCTCATGGACTACAGCCAAGGACAAGTCAAGCCGGACCTTGCAGACCCTTTCCCCGAGATCTCCCTGAGCCCGGTGCTGGGGGAACTCACCGGCCCCCTGCTTGCAACGACGTGCCTGGAAGCATTGACGTTACACAGAGCGGACAAGAAGACTGTGTATTTTAATTGTGTCAAGAGCACAAACAGGTCCGGACTGTGCAACAGGCCTCCCACTGTGTGGTCAGAGAGACTGGGACAAGGCGGACCTGGCCCACAGTGGAGGATTTTATATAAACCTCCCCTCAAGAAACGAACGACCGACCTCCAGTGGAGGATTTTACGCGGTGCTGCTGCCTGCAACGCTTTTATCTCTGTTCTTTACATTACATTACATTACATGTCATTTAGCTGACGCTTTTATCCAAAGCGACTTACAATAAGTGCATTAAACCGTGAGTCCAAACTCAGAACAACAAGAATCAAGCAAGTACAATTTATTCAATAAAGTTAAACTACTAACCCTAACCCGTGGGAGAGCCTTTTCCTGGAAGGAGGAGAAGTTCAGTCTTGTCCGGGTTAATTTTCAGATGGTGTGCGGACATCCACTGAGAGATGTCGGTCAGACAGGCAGAGATTCGTGCTGCTACCTGTGTTTCAGATTGGGGAAACGAGAGGATCAGTTGGGTGTCGTCAGCATAGCTGTGGTAGGTGAAGCCATGCGAGCGAATGACAGAGCCAAGAGAGTTGGTGTACAGAGAGAAGAGAAGAGGACCAAGGACTGAACCCTGAGGGACCCCAGTAGTCAGAGGACAAGGCTCAGACACAGATCCTCTCCAGGTTACACGGTAAGAGCGGTCGGTGAGGTAGGATGAGAAGAGTGAGAGCACAGTGCCAGAGATACCCAGGTCCTGGAGGGAGGACAAGAGGATCTGGTGGTTCACTGTGTCAAAGGCAGCGGAAAGGTCTAGAAGGATGAGGACAGAGGAGAGAGAGGCTGCTCTAGCAGTGTGAAGCTGCTCAGAGACAGCAAGGAGGGCAGTCTCTGTTGAGTGGCCTGTCTTGAATCCAGACTGGTGGGGGTCTAGAAGGTTGTTACAGTGAAGAAAGGAGGAGACTTGGTTAAAGATAGCTCGCTCTAGAGTTTTGGAGAGGAAAGGAAGGAGAGAGACAGGTCTGTAGTTGTTGACTTCAGATGGGTCGAGAGTGGGTTTCTTCAGGAGAGGGTTGACTCTTGTTCTTAATCCCGCTGTCCTGAGCCGGTGCCCCTTCTGTGACCTTCGTGAGACTATTTACCATGTTTTTACTGAGTGAAAGAGATTTTCAGGTTTCTTCTCTCTTTTAACATTGGTTTTTAGTCTTTTTAATCTGTTTTTTACTGAGAAGGTTTTTATCATGGGAGCTGCCAAAAAGCAGAAAAAGACGAGTACCAAAATACCAAGTACTCAACTACCTTTCTGGGGAAGCCAAAATGGCCATTTATTTAAGAAGGAAAAAGCGAGTGGAGAACAGGGAGGGGCAGGAGAACAGGGCAGTGTGGCTCTGCAACATCAGGGCCAGACTCTGGCTGGAGTTCCGTTTTTATAAGCACATTGGAGACTTGGATGCTTTTAAACAACGTTGGTGTTTTAAAAACCTTGTTTGTTCTGTTGTGGAAGAGGAGCTGGTGTTTGGGCAGTATATCAGATGATTTATTTATTTTTTACAAAAATTGTAAAATTATGAATGTGTGAATAAAGTGTTTTTCAAAAATCAAAAAAATCTCTCTCTCTCTCTCTCTCTCACACACACACACACCATCCATATCCCCCTCTGGCTTTATGTCTGACATGCCAACCTTTCATCTGTTTGTGCAAGATACACCATAACTAATTGACTTCCTGTATCTTGCTGAGTATATTCTTTAAAGAGGTTTCTCTGCTATATTACTACTGTATCTGCTGTATTTAGGTATACTAGAATGCTAGTCTGTACTGTCTTTCTAATTTGAACATTTTGTCTGGCTGAAAAGTCAACCAAACCAGCTAGGATTTAAGTATTTGTTCTGTAATCCAAATCTAGTAGGGACTAAACTATATTCTACTTTCTACCTTGAGGTAAACAGATCTTTGTCCTTAATCAGTTAGGCAAGAATTTCACATTCTAGCAAAACTGAAACTTCACTGGGGCCGACTCATACCAGTATCGATCGATAAGTGGACAATTCCTTCAACGACCTGAGGGCGGGCTCGACACTGCTGTAGCTAATTATCGCCAACTCTGGTATAAAACCAGGTGGGGGCTTGAAGTGTCAGGGAAGACTCCTCGTATGAAGACTCGGAGGATAAAGACCTCGGAGTATTTCGTGGGAGTCTTCAGTGGTGGCTGAGGGCGGCTGAGTATGAACATTTCCCTGTGATAATGTGTTTTCTTTCCATAATCCAAATCTAGTAGGGACTAAACTATATTCTACTTTCTACCTTGAGGTAAACAGATCTTTGTCCTTAATCAGTTAGGCAAGAATTTCACATTCTAGCAAAACTGAAACTTCACTGGGGCCGACTCATACCAGTATCGATCGATAAGTGGACAATTCCTTCAACGACCTGAGGGCGGGCTCGACACTGCTGTAGCTAATTATCGCCAACTCTGGTATAAAACCAGGTGGGGGCTTGAAGCGTCAGGGAAGACTCCTCGTATGAAGACTCGGAGGATAAAGACCTCGGAGTATTTCGTGGGAGTCTTCAGTGGTGGCTGAGGGCGACTGAGTATGAACATTTCCCTGTGATAATGTGTTTTCTTTCCATACCTGTGTGCTCATCTACTCGACTAGATACTATAGACCGCGGACTCGGTCACACATGCATAAAAATCCCCACTCTTATTCATCCCACCCGCTCCACACAGACCCAGCGCCTCGTCACAGGGGGCCTCTGGAACTGCCAGTCAGCTAACCGCAAGGCGGACTTCATCTCTGGCTTCACTATCAAGCAATCGCTGGACTTCCTGGCTCTCACTGAGACTTGGATCACACCAGACAACACATCAACCCCTGCTGCTCTCTCCTCTCCTTCAGCCACACACCCAGACCCTCTGGTCGGGGTGGTGGCACAGGTCTACTCATCTCACCCAAATTTTCTCTCTACCCGCTTCCATTTACCCCACTGTCTTTTGAATTGCATGCAGTGACGGTTATTCATCCGGTTCATCTAACCATTGTTGTTCTCTACCGTCCTCCTGGTTCCTTGAGAGACTTCTTGGAAGAACTAGACGTCCTCCTATCAAACTTCCCAGAAAATGGCCCCCCGCTCATCCTTCTGGGTGACTTCAACATCCAGACAGAGAAGTCATGTGACCTACTACTCTTACTGTCTTCCTTTGCTCTCTCGCTCAAACCTTCCCTTCCTACTCACAAAGCTGGCAACCACCTTGACTATATGTTCACCAGAAACTGCTCTACATCTGACCTCACTGTAACTCCACTTCCTGTCTCTGACCACTTCTTCGTATCTTACTCTCTCCCACTCTTTGGAACTGACAACCCTCCCACAACGGACTCTGCACCTGTCCATCGCAACATCTGCACCCTCTCACCCTCTCTCCCTCTCACCCTCCTCTCTGGCCTCGTCTGTTCTGTCAGTCCTCCCTTCAACTGACTCCTTCTCACTCATGCATCCTAACTTTGCCACTGACACTCTCCTCTCTACTCTTTCTTCCTCTCTTGATTCTCTGTCCTCTTACGACTCAAAAGGTCCTCAAGTCCTCTCCGGCTCCGTGGTTGTCTGACTCGGTGCGCGCCAAGAGAGCCACTATGCGAGCATCGGAAAGGAAATTACGAAAATCCAAGCACGCCGACGACCTGCTCGCCTATCACTCTCTTCTCTCCTCCTTCTCTGCAGCCAAAAGTCTGTTCTACCAATCCAGAATCGAATCCTCTTTTTCTATCGCCAAAAAGCTCTTCTCTATTTTTTCCAACCTCCTTGACCCCCCTGGTCCCCCCCCTTCGTCCACCCTTCTACCAAGCCACTGTGTTGACTACTTTACAAAAATGACTACTTTACAAAAATGACGACATACGATCCTCATTTACTAATCCATCTTCTATAACTACACCTCCATTAACTTCATATTCTTCCCCCTTGCTTTCCTCTTTTATCCCCCTGTCTCCCAATCAAGTTCTTACCTTGGTAACCTCTGACCCCCCAATCACCTGCCCCCTTGACCCCATCCCACATTCTCCAGTCTATTGCTCCCGACCTTCTTCCCTTTCTCACCCATCTCATTAACACCTCCCTCTCAACCGGCTGTTTCCCTAACTCTCTGAAGGAGGCAAGAGTCAACCCTCTCCTGAAGAAACCCACTCTCGACCCGTCTGAAGTCAATAACTACAGACCTGAAGTCAACAACTAAAGACCTGTCTCTCTCCTCCCCTTCCTTTCCAAAACTCTAGAGCGAGCTATCTTTAACCAAGTCTCCTATCTCCACAGTAACAACCTTCTAGACCCTCACCAGTCTGGATTCAAGGCCACTCAACAGAGACTGCCCTCCTTGCTGTCTCTGAGCAGCTTCACAGAGCAGCCTCTCTCTCATCTGTCCTTATCCTTCTAGACCTTTCCGCTGCCTTTGACACAGTGAACCACCAGATCCTCATGTCCTCCCTCCAGGACCTGGTATCTCAGGCACCGCGCTCTCACTCTTCTCATCCTACCTCACTGACCGCACTTACCGGGTAACCTGGAGAGGATCTGTGTCTGAGCCCTGTCCTCTGACTACTGGGGTCCCTCAGGGCTCAGTCCTTGGTCCTCTTCTCTTCTCTCTGTACACCAACTCTCTTGGCTCTGTCATTCGCTCGCATGGCTTCACCTACCACAGCTATGCTGACGACACCCAATTGATCCTCTCGTTTCCCAAATCTGAAACACAGGTAGCAGCATGAATCTCTGCCTGTCTGACTGACACACGGTTTCTCAGTGGATGTCCGCACACCACCTGAAAATTAACTCGGACAAGACTGAACTTCTCTTCCTTCCAGGAAAAGGCTCTCCCACCCACGACCTGACTATTAACTTCAACAACTCAGTGCTGGCTCCGACTCCGACTGCCAGGAACCTCGGTGTGACACTCGACAGTCAACTCTCTCTGACTGCCAACATTACCGCAACAAGACGCTCCTGTAGGTACATGCTGTACAACATCAGTAGAATACGACCTCTTCTCACTCAGAAGGCGGCACAGGTTCTGGTCCAGGCTCTGGTCATCTCACTCCTGGACTACTGTAACTCCCTCCTGGCAGATCTACCTGCTAATGCCATTCGACCTCTACAGCTCATCCAGAATGCAGCTGCTCGACTGGTCTTCAACCTCCCGAAATTTACCCACACTACTCCGCGACCTTCACTGGTTACCGGTGGCCGCCCGCATCCACTTCAAAACATTGGTACTTGCGTACCGTGCTGCGAACAGATCGGGTCCGGTCTACATCCAGGACATGGTCAAACCGTACACCCCACCTCGTTCACTTCGCTCGGCTTCTGCCAATCGGCTTGTAGCTCCGTCACTTCGAGCTAAACACTCAACAAAGTCACGACTGTTTGCTGTGCTGGCTCCTCATTGGTGGAACGCGCTCCTCATTGACATCAGGACAGCAGGAAGTCTCTACAAACTAAAAACACATCTTTTTCAACTATACCTTGAATAGGGAAGGTAGCGCTGTAGTAGCACTTTAGTAGCACTTAAATGTCTCTTACTGATAGCACTTTGTAGTTTCACTTTATTGAAGAAATTGTACTTGCTTGATTCTTGTTGTTCTGAGTTTGGACTCATGGTTTAATGCACTTATTGTAAGTCGCTTTGGATAAAAGCGTGAGCTAAATGACATGTAATGTAAAAATCTGTAAAACACACACACAAATACAGATGCATTTGCATGCTTACATGTGTAGTAAAAAAGCACATGATACATACGGAGTACTGTCAGTAATCTTCAGTGGCAGAATGTTATTTCCTTTGAGCTTTGCATCTGTTCATAGGTAACCTATTTTCTGATGGGTATTTGTGTGTGTGTGAGTGTGTGTCATGACTCAATGACTGTCTTACATTGAATGTTTACAGTGTGAGCCAGACCTCATCATTTACTGAAACAGCAAGTTGAAAAGCAGTGGGTTACATGTAGTGTGAGATTACAAATACCAGGGATTTAATGAACTGAAGGAGCTAGTTAGCTAGCTTGCTAATTCCACCATGTGATTTCATGCTACGCTTGGCGATACCAATGTGCTTTACTATGCTGCGACACAAATGTGTAGATGAAGCAAACGTGTTACTCTCATTTAGCAGCTAGCTAGTTTATTAATTCCACCATACTTTCATGCTATATTGGTTCACGTGGAAAAAAAAGCAGAACAAAGGTTGCCACTCATCTCACAATAGCAATGTGCTTTCCTTCACTGTGACAACAGCTGCTGGTTGATGAAGCAATAATTTGACTCATTAACGGGCTGGCTAGTTAGCTAGCTTGCTTTCGAATTACCGCCATGCTTTCATGCTACACTGGTTACAGGAAATAAGCTGATCAAAGGGACTGTAGCATGTGCTAGCAACAAGCAAAACTCAGTGGTAGCAGACAAGCTACTAATTCACCAGTCAGCGATACAGGCAAAGCTAACTTTTTGACCAATGAAATGAAATGGTACGCTCCCAGTGATTGGTTTAGGATGGTGTTCACCGCTAATGAACCGAGTTAGATTGACAGCGGTCTGAGACTCACCCGTTCATTGTGGACCAGTGAGTTCTTCCTTCACATCAACCCAAGCAAACTGCATCAAGAGCTCCAGGGTTTCAGTTCAACTAAATAAGGTTGGTGAACTATGTTTATAAAGTTTAACAGGTACCTATTTTATTATATTGTTACAAGGTAACTTATCGTATAACAGTGCCAATATTCACACTATAAATGAACACATCATTAGAGGTTGATACAGATTCCAGTTAATCTAAAATATTGCTTTTTATCAAATTTGTCAATTGGAACAGTTTAATGAATCACACATTCTGGAACACACGTATACAAACATTCACCCTCCCACATACGCACACTTGATGTCATTATGAATTACCATGAGTGGATTTATTATTAGAAGTGTGTTTCTCCGTGTGTCTCTGCCAAGGCTTTTCCAGCTTCATTCTGTGTAGCCGTGAGGCT